>NC_139953.1:50290885-50293385 GCF_963454915.1 Gymnoscopelus microlampas | reverse complement strand
ATGCTCATAGGCCTGCGTCCTGCGTCTCTGACGCACCATATTGAAAAAGGACGCATTCATGGCACCGTCTTGCGTCCATGGGACGCACTACAATTTAGCGGAAATTACCGCGGATTTGAAGGCCATCCGTGGATTTCAAAGCCGTCCGCGGATTACAAGGCATAGTGCAGAAAACAAGAAAAATCTCGGTAAAACACCGCCGTATGGAGAAGTATTCTCTCTCTGTCTCAGGGCAGTGCGAGTGCTGCTAGAGGGAGAGAGTCAGAGTGCTGCGCAACTTACAGCTCAACTTCAGAGCAAGTTAACGATGGCTCGTTGACCCCAATTTGACCACTAGGCAATCAACACTGAACAGCACTAATTAATGGCAGCTGTGATTCTTGTGTCTTTCCGTGCAGCCAGATATCAAATAATTCCCTGTAGAGCAGGGGTCTTCAGTGTTTTCAGGCCAAGGACCCCCTAGTTGAGAGAGAGATGAAGCAGGGACCCCCTCTATATTGTATAAAATTGTGTTTCAGATAAACTTTTGCTGCTCTTTTTTCCCTTTACACACCTATAACTCCAAAAATAGCCGATCTACAAGCTCACAAGTGTGAGCTTGTAGATCTGCTATTTTTGGCTAAAGTTCTCCTCAGAAAAGGGATACTAGGATTCAAGTGGTTAATGTAAAAAAAAAATCAAGTACTACAAGTACTAGTTGTCGGATTTGGAATTGTGTACTTTTCTTTCAGATACATGTACATGAATATAACCATATAAGATGAAACACGAGTTAAACGCTGTGCATTTTTGTGGGACCCATAAAATGTCCCTGGGACCCATCTAAAAGACCACCCTTGCATCCCAGGACCCATTACATTGAAAACCTAGCAACATAACTGTAAAATATCAAAACATTTGAACCAATGAAAAGTATTAAAAAGCGCCTCTGACGAAAACTCCCAACTCCATTGGATCCTCAAACTGTCCGTCAAAAACAAACAACTCCCCCCTCTCCTCTACAGCGCTGCTTTTCAACAGCATGAGTAGAGCGCGTTGCGCAGTGAACGAGGAGGAGGACCACGTAAACAAGCTCCCCGTAGTCTGTTAAAACTATGCAGTGTACCTGTTTATCAAACTTAGCACTGACGCTAATGTTATGAAAACAAGTAATTATATTTCTAAAATCTATTAAGTGTTTAATGAGGAGAGCAATGTGACAAGAAGAAAGGCGTTCATAGCATTTCTGTCGCGCTATTCTACTACCTCTTTGCAGAAGTTATTGTAATATTTAAAGTCCTGTTTATTATTGTAGGCCTATATAATAAGTGGCATGAAGCATCAGGGCATTAATTCACACGTTGTTGTGATGCATTGTGAGCTTGGAGATCCATTGTTAGCTTTTGAGAATTTGTACCCTTCAGAAACCTCTCCCTTAGCAGCGAGTGGAGCTGTTGTTGTTTGGACACATAACTCCACTTCAGCTTGATTTCTGCTCGTCTGAAACTGCTAACTCCACTTGCGCTGGGTAAAGTGTTGATTTACCCGCGATTTGGTTAAAGTGTTGATAATATAATGACACATACAAGTATCTGACAATATATAAAGTCACTATACCAACTTTGATGAGGCAGTGTTGCTTTGTTTTAAAAATATAAGGTTTTCTTCATTTCCTGAAAAACGTATATTTTGTTTTTGCGTTTCCTGAACAATGAGCGTTTTGGAGTTAGCAGTTTCTGGCTGGACAGCAGAGATATGTAACATTTGGTCTAAGTTTATGCATGTTATTGTATACGAGTGATATGTGACATGTTGGACACTGAGATATAATATATCTCAAGTGAATAGGAATATTATTCCTATTCACTTGAGAGGTAATGGGGTGCTGCGGGTGATTGGAACATTGGAGCCACCCGACGTTAGAAATAGAGGGTGTGCCACGGGGGGAGGGGGATCGAACAAACAACCCGTGTACCAGAGGGAACGGGTGGAAACGCGGAGATCTCCGAGGCGCCAGTCTATGCCGTTTGAAACAACGTTTAAACGTGACAGTAAACTGCAGCCTACAACCAAGAAAGAACTATCGAGCCCAGTGGAAGAGGAACGTGCGGTTGCTGCCATGGGTATTCGAGCGCTGCGGTGGTGTACGAGACGCCGGTCGGTGTTGGAGTGACGAGGAGCCGACGAGCCGGTGAGGCAATACCAAGCAGCCAGTTCTTTGTGGATTACAATTACTATTTAGTGGGGTACCCCGTACTTAACTATTGTTTGGGCCGCGTCGGGCGGAAGAGACCTTTCATTTCTTTTGGATTAAGGAACTGTGCGTTCGCGGAAGCGTGACGCGAAGTGGACGATCACAGAGACTATTTATTATTTGAATAGCCGTCTTCTAACCGCCGTGCGTGTCCGTGTTTGTTTACTGTTTATATTTGCACTGTGAACCGCGGAGTTACTAAAGACAGTGGGGTTTGTTTGAGGGTGGGAGTGTGTGAAATAATTGTTATGCGTTGATTTGTTGGTT
>NC_139953.1:50283385-50285885 GCF_963454915.1 Gymnoscopelus microlampas | reverse complement strand
TAAATAAATATATAAAATATATATGTAATATATAAGTAATGTTTTATACTTTATAACAGCAGTGTTACAGAGTTAAATAAATATATAACATATATATGTAATATATAAGTAATGTTTTATACTTTATAACAGCAGTGTTACAGAGTTAAATAAATATATGTAAAGTCATTATAATGTGTCTCTGCTTTAAGGCAGTATTTTAGGAAAGGCTTCGTGACTGGACTGATAAATAAATAAATAAATAAATGAATGAATCATGTTTTTTTTTTGCCCTTTTGATTCTGGCTCATTAATTCTTCCTTCTTTACACTTTTTCTCATTTATTTTTCACAGATGAAGATGAATATATTTATTTCCTCAAAACTCTCTTGAAATATGTTTTTTTTCCCTCTCTCCCCTCATTAAGCATCATGACACACACACGCACGCACGCACGCACGCACGCACGCACGCACGCACACACACACACACACACACACACACACACACACACACACACTAACTATATATGTGACACTGTGTGTGTGTGTGTGTGTGTGTGTGTGTGTGTGTGTGTGTGTGTGTGTGTGGTATTTATATTTGTACACAGGGTTACCGAGTAAGAGAAAGTGTTGACAGACAGACAGACAGTCTCAGACAGACAGATAGACGTGTGTGTCTGTCTGTCTGACAGGCAGACAGACAGTCATAAACAGACAGACAGTCAGTCTCAGACAGACAGACAGACAGACAGACAGACGTGTGTGTGTGTGTGTGTGTGTGTGTGTGTGTGTGTGTGTGTGTGTGTGTGTGTGTGTGTGTGTGTGTGTGTGTGTGTGTGTGTGTGTGTGTGTGTGTGTGTGTGTGTGTGTGTGTGTGTGTGTGTGTGTGTGTGCAGAAAGTAGGACAGATATGAATAAAACGTTATCATCTCTTTCTATCCAATCAGACTTCTTCTGGCATCACTTTGGTTTTTAACCCATTAAGACCGGGAACGCATCTGTGTAACCAAAGCTTTGACCATCATTGTATATACTTTGGCTTCAAAAATAGCAGATCTATAAGCTCATAGCGCAAGTCTTTGAAAATATATACATTTTTAAAGAGTACATTTTTAACTCAAATCTTTGCTTCTGGGGGGGTGGGGGTCCCTGGAACTATATTTTGGGTGGTCCTTGACATGAAAAAGGTTTGAGGACCTCTGATATTATAGCAACATAATACACATGTTAACTCATTCAGTGCCAGGCTTATTTCAAGCTTGTTGATCCCTGTGCCAGGATTAGATTATTTTACCTTTTCAATTTCAAGTGTTTGTCTTCAGTGTGATTGATGCCCTGATGCTTGCTAATCACTGAGTCACTTAAGGCAGTGGTTCTCAAACCTTTTCATGTCAAGGACCCCCAAATTGACACTTATTAGCCCGCGGACCCCCATTTGAAAAGATAAGCCAGGGACCCCCATAAGAGAAGGTTTATACGGTTTTCTAGCAGTGATTCTCAACCATTTTTATTTCAAGGACCCCCAGTTTGACATGCTTTAGGGCTACGGACCCCCATTTAATGGCATTTATACCTCTGGGACCCCAATTTATATTATAAAATCAATGTTAATTTAACTCTGAGAGTGTACAAATGGAACCAAATGGACCCGTTAGGGTCCATTTGGTTCCATTTGTACACTCTCAGAGTTACAGACCCATAAGGGTCCATTTGGTTAACTATCCATCATTTAGCTGGGGACCCCCTGGAACCCCCTCAAGTACCCCTGGGGGTCCCCGTACCCCACTTTGAGAACCAATGACTTAAGGTGTGGTTTCACAAATGTCAACGAGGTCATTGTGACCTCGTTGACATGTGTTGTTTGATGTTTGAAAGTGGCATGTGTCACTCAGAAATACAGGGTTTACAATGGTAGGAATTTTTTTTTTTTTTTTCTCCGTTTATTTTCTGAGGACCCCCTAGGGGTGCCGGACCCCCAGTTGAAGAGCCCCTGGTGGAAGGATTTTATTGGAATTAATCGCAGAAGTTCTCATATGTTTAGTTGAAGGGTTTTTAGTTGATATTTATAATGTTTATGAAGGGAGGAGCATACAGCTGATTACACAGCAAAATACACACCTTGTTTCTATGTGTTAGTTAGAGAATGCTGCAGAGTATCTAACAGCATTTACTCTATAAGTACTTAAGTACTGCTTGTACTTTACTTGAGTATGTTCAAGAACCGCTGGGGGATTCAAACCGCTAGTTTCAGAGAGAGAGAGAGAGAGAGAGAGAGAGAGAGAGAGAGAGAGAGAGAGAGAGAGAGAGAGAGAGAGAGAGAGAGAGAGAGAGAGAGAGAGAGAGAGAGAGAGAGAGAGAGAGAGAGAGAGAGAGAGAGAGAGAGAGAGAGAGAGAGCATCATTTCATCATTACTAGCCCTCTTTATTAATTCATAACCTAGTTACTGAGAGTTAGTTAAATAGTTACTGAGACACTACACTGTCTCTGTATTCTATGATCCTATAGTTTACTGACACACT
>NC_139953.1:50270885-50273385 GCF_963454915.1 Gymnoscopelus microlampas | reverse complement strand
CACAGGGTAGTTGTGTGAGTTAAACTGTTTGTAGACACACAGGGTAGTTGTGTGAGTTAAACTGTTTGTAGACACACAGGGTAGTTGTGTGAGTTAAACTGTTTGTAGACACACAGGGTAGCTGTGTGAGTTAAACTGTGTGTAGACACACAGGGTAGTTGTGTGAGTTAAACTGTTTGTAGACACACAGGGTAGTTGTGTGAGTTAAACAGTGTGTAGACACACAGGGTAGTTGTGTGAGTTAAACTGTGTGTAGACACACAGGGTAGTTGTGTGAGTTAAACTGTTTGTAGACACACAGGGTAGATGTGTGAGTTAAACTGTTTGTAGACACACAGGGTAGTTGTGTGAGTTAAACTGTTTGTAGACACACAGGGTAGTTGTGTGAGTTAAACTGTGTGTAGACACACAGGGTAGTTGTGTGAGTTAAACTGTTTGTAGACACACAGGGTAGTTGTGTGAGTTAAACTGTTTGTAGACACACAGGGTAGTTGTGTGAGTTAAACTGTGTGTAGACACACAGGGTAGTTGTGTGAGTTAAACTGTTTGTAGACGCACAGGGTAGTTGTGTGAGTTAAACTGTTTGTAGACACACAGGGTAGTTGTGTGAGTTAAACTGTTTGTAGACACACAGGGTAGTTGTGTGAGTTAAACTGTTTGTAGACACACAGGGTAGTTGTGTGAGTTAAACTGTGTGTAGACACACAGGGTAGTTGTGTGAGTTAAACTGTTTGTAGACACACAGGGTAGTTGTGTGAGTTAAACTGTTTGTAGACACACAGGGTAGTTGTGTGAGTGGCCCAGAGAAGACATTTTCAATCGGCGACATTCCATTTTGCAGCAGTAGCAGTTTCTAAACAGCGACGCGAAACAGTGTTCCTCGGCGGAGAAATGCAAAGCCGAGAAAAAGGCGTTTGAAAGCGGAACCCAAACAGGAAGTGGGCGGGAGCGAAAATCTTTGATACGACGTATTTCCGTATCCGGGTGTGCTACAATGAAATGTGTCACTTCGAGAGAGGAAGGACGGTGAGATCTTGTTTTAAAAAATGATTTTGCAAAATTAAGTTTTTTAAGTCCTAGGCAGTGTATGTATGAGTTAACTGACTTAACTCTTTTTTTAAAAAATATTTTTTTTTTTTAAAAGCCGGGGCGCCTGTAGCCTGGTAAACCCTCCCTCCGGAAATCTCATTTCCATTTGATTTCAGGAGTGAGTCTGGCATGAACGCCCTTTCTGCAATATTGGCTGTGTACGCCAAACAGACGAGCCTATCAGCGTCGTCGCAAATCGTTCTGTGATTGACAGCGACAGTTGGCCAATCAGGTGGCGAGTTCGAGTGAGCCCGAATGGCACCGAGTGCAGCCTGAATACAGCCGACAAAACACGAACGGCAGCCATCTTTTCTGTCCGCTATTTTCTCCGCTGTTTTTTTACTTCAAAAAGCTCTCAAACTTCTATTTTGAGGCACGGAATTTACTTATAAGATATCGTTTGGATAGAATTTAGTTGTTAAATTTCATATATGTGGTCAATTAATCATGACAGAGCCTATTTAAAAATAAAAATTCAGAGAACCAGCCCGGGGCGGGCAGTGACACACATGTATCCGAATAAGGCAACCTATTTTGGGCATGGCCGTCTCAGAAGTCCCGTTGCGTCACATAGACTGGAGGTGGTAAAAATGAACTGCTGATTGGCTGAAGGGGAAAAACGATCATTGGCTGAAGTGGTTGTCAGTCAACGGTATAACTCCCGCCCAACTCCAGCCCACAGCCAATATTGCAGCATGGGAGATCAGGCCAGACTCACTCCTGAAATCAAATGGAAATGAGATTTCCGGAGGGAGGGTTTACCAGGCTAGGGCGCCGAATGGAGGGGAAAGGAACTGGTTGGAATAACGTGTTCCTTCCACGCGCTACGTCCTACCAGGGAAACTCTCCCCTGTCAGGTGATAAGAAGGTCAGTTGGCTCTCATGCATTGAAGGAGGCATGAGCTCGGCCCTGGGCTCCCTAGGTTGGCAGAGGGAGTGTAGTGCCCAGGATTACATAGACTATTGGCACTGGGTGTAAAAAATGGGTTACAAAATCGTGGGATAAAAATTTAAGGGTAGGACATAGCTTCTTATCACCTGACAGGGAGGAGTTTCCCTGGTAGGACGTACCTTCTTGTCACCTGACAGGGAGGAGTTTCCCTGGTAGGACGTAGCTTCTTATCACCTGACAGGGAGGAGTTTCCCTGGTAGGACGTAGCTTCTTATCACCTGACAGGGAGGAGTTTCCCTGGTAGGACGTAGCTTCTTATCACCTGACAGGGAGGAGTTTCCCTGGTAGGACGTAGCGCGTGGAAGGAACACGTTATTCCAACCAGTTCCTTTCCCCTCCATCAGGCGCCCCGGCTGGCCAGGGGGAGGCAGTATAGAGACCAGGATTACTACATGTTTTTTTGTGAGGGTATTAACTACCCTAGGAGACACGGGGAGAACATGCAAACTCCACACAGAG
>NC_139953.1:50255885-50265885 GCF_963454915.1 Gymnoscopelus microlampas | reverse complement strand
TAACACGCCCTTAAATATTCACAAAACGCCCGACTTCACGACATGAAGAACCAGAATACGACCCAAAAAAAGCATGTTTCCCCCGCTCGCCCCGCCTCGCCACACACACACACACGCCTCTCTCTCTCTCTCGCTCTCTCTCACACACACACACACACACACACACACACACACACACACACACACACACACACACACACACACACACACACGCACTCACACGCACTCACACACACACATGCGCCCGCCCAACTTCGTCTTTCCGCAGCGTAGCGGTACATGAGACTCGGGCGGAATGCAGTGATTCCGTGCCGCCACGTTAATATTGGAGCGTCTGGTTTATATCCTTAACCCAGCCAGGTTGTGTAGCCTACATAACTCTCTATGACATAACTCCATAACATAGGACAAGCTACTGTAAGTTTGTAGACCTCACTGTCCATGAAAACGTGGCCGGGACTCCCGGCGCAAAAGCGCTCGTATATTTTTGAAAATAGCAGATCTACAAGCTCACAACGCGTCGCGATGCAACGCTGGCTTGTGAGCTTGTAGATCTGCTATTTTCAATACAGACAGATCTACAATCTTATCTGAATGACTGTTAAATCAGTTTGTTTAAATTACTTTATAAAATTATATATTTTCACAGCGATTATTTATTAGTGTAGATATACACATTTAGGAGTGGATTATGTGTCCAGATGCCTGTCAGACAGTCAAAGAATAAACGGGCGCAGCCAACGTCAACAACTGGTCTCGACCAGACGTGAGATCTCAGCGTAAAGTAGGATGAATGATAAATGAGGGCCAATAAGTCTAGTACAGGAGTCTTCAACCTTTTCAGGCCAAGGACCCCCTAGCTGAGAGAGAGATGAAGCAGGGACCCCCTACTACATATTGTATAACATTGTGTTGCAGATAAAACCTTGTTACCTTTTCATAGATTTCATCAGTGTTGTGTGAACTAATGTATTTTGATTATTTCACTTAAACCCTCAATACTTAGTAATCTTGATCGTTGTTGGCTCTGTACTTGATCTGCTCTTTTTTTCCTTCTACACCAAACCTCTTTGCCGAAAATAGCCGATCTACAAACACACAACGCCTCGCAGCGCGAGGCGTTGTGTGCTTGTAGATCTGCTACTTTTGGCTAATGCTCCAGTCAGAATAGGGATTCTAGGGTTGAAGTGGTTAATGTAAAAATAAATCACACAAAGATTTGGCGGCCCCCCTGTAGTAACTCTGAGGACCCCCTAGGGGTCCCGGACCCCCTGTTGAAGCCCCCTGGTCTAGTATGAGACATTCTAAACACTAACACACTAGAAACTAAGATATGATGACTATAAAACTATGACTAAATATATTGACTATTAGATCTACTCAATGGCAGTGAATGTGTTAAGACAAGTGAAATAAGTCCATCACTGCATCAAAAGTAACCAACAAACTATATTATAAAAACTGGTCAACATTGGCCAAATGGTTAAATAATATAAGGAAGTGGGAAATATTGTATAAATAGCAGATCTAGATCTGCTATTTATACAATATGTGTCTGTGGAACTGAGTCAAACTAAATGTAATACCTCAACTCCTACAATTCCAACTGCTTATCAGGTTCAAATATGATTATTTTGGGGGGTCCCCAGTTCAAATATGATTATTTTGGGGGGGTCCCCAGTTAATATGATTATTTTGGGGGGAAGTTCAAATATGATTATTTTGGGGGGTCTCCAGTTCAAATATGATTATTTTGGGGGGAAGTTCAAATATGATTATTTTGGGGGGGTCTCCAGTTCAAATATGATTATTTTGGGGGGTCTCCAGTTCAAATATGATTATTTTGGGGGGGTCTCCAGTTCAAATATGATTATTTTGGGGGGGTCTCCAGTTCAAATATGATTATTTTGGGGGGGGTCCCCAGTTCAAATATGATTATTTTGGGGGGGTCTCCAGTTCAAATATGATTATTTTGGGGGGGTCCCCAGTTCAAATATGATTATTTTGGGGGGGTCTCCAGTTCAAATATGATTATTTTGGGCGGTTGTGACCTGAAAAGTTAGAGAACCCTGAACTAGAGCATGGATGTATACGCTCAACCTGTCTGTCTGCCTGTCTGTCTGTCTGTCTGTCTGCCTGTCTGTCTGTCTGTCTGTCTGTCTGTCTGCCTGTCTGTCTGTCTGTCTGTCTGTCTGTCTGTCTGCCTGTCTGTCTGTCTGTCTGCCTGTCTGTCTGTCTGTCTGTCTGTCTGCCTGTCTGTCTGTCTGTCTGTCTGTCTGTCTGCCTGCCTGTCTGTCTGTCTGCCTGTCTGTCTGTCTGTCTGTCTGTAGCGCTGAAGTTGGGTCCGGAGGCGTTCCGCTTTGACGGCGGCGTGGAGGCCATCGCTACGCGTCAGAACGAGAAGTACTTCATCCTGCGTCCGGAGGTCATAGAGACCTACATGTACCTCTGGAGGTTCACACACGACCCCAAGTACAGGGAGTGGGGCTGGGAAGCTGTGCAGGTAAACATGTCTACCATTAACCCTTAGAACAGGGGTGATGCATCTCTGATGATACAGAGGACCACTATATATTTCCACACTCACTCCAGAGGAACACATTACATATACTGTCAGACAGACACCTCTTATCTCCGGATTTTAACTTTGATCGTACATTAATACCGCACTTCGCCATTCTATGTCACACAAAGGTAGCAAAAATAGCTACAACTCAAAACGTGTCGCTTTGCGACTCGTTTTGAGCTTGTAGATCGGCTATTTTTAGCTATTTTTGAATTAGATCCAGATTTTTTTGGTGCTATTTTTGAATTGGAATCCTGAAAAGTAACATTTTTATTTAATTTCAAATGAATTTAGTTATACTTATGTTAACTTTATGAACTTAAACACAAACACATTGGACATAAAAAAGACAATAGAATGTTAATACTAGTCATTAAGCTACTAATATAGACTGGAGTCATTAAAGCGGGTCATGTTTGGAGTTGTAAACAGCTGAACTACCATTAACCCTTAGAACTAGTGTTGATTTTGACAGCAAATTTGTATTCAGTTTTAGTCAGTCTTCTGAATCAAATGCCATGATTCAGATAGCATCTACAAGCTCACAACGCGTCGCAGCGCGATGCGTTGTGAGCTTGTAGATCTGCTATTTTCAGAGCACAACACCCGAGCACAACCAAACATAAAATGACTTGTCTTTTAGTTCTACTGGATCTCTTCTCCACTAGATCCTCACTAACATTTTAGTCTGTTTTTTATTTGCTGTCGAAATTGTCAATATATTTAGTCTTAAGTTTAGTTTAGTTTTCATCAGTGACACGTTTGTTTGTGTGTGTGTGTGTGTGTGTGTGTGTGTGTGTGTGTGTGTGTGTGTGTGTGTGTGTGTGTGTGTGTGTGTGTGTGTGTGTGTGTGTGTGTGTGTGTGTGTGTGCGTGTGGGGTGTGTGTGTGTGTGTGTGTGTGTGTGTGTGTGTGTGTGTGTGTGTGTGTGTGTGTGTGTGTGTGTGTGTGTGTGCGTGTGTGCGCGTGTGCGTGTGTGTGTAGGCGTTGGAGAAGCATTGCAGGGTGGAGGGGGGGTTCTCAGGGATCCGAGACGTTTACGCTTCGACTCCTAATCATGACGACGTTCAGCAGAGCTTCTACCTGGCCGAGACCCTGAAGTAAGACACACACACACACACACACACGCACACGCACACATTACATTACAGTCATTTAGCAGACGCTTTTATCCAAAGAGACTTACAATAAGTGTATTCAACATAGGTAGGGAACTAAACTACTAATCACCAGAAGTTTTAAGTGCATTTCCTGCAAAAACAAGCAACTAAGAGTATACCTAGCACTAAGGTAAAAGTGCAATATATCAGCTACCTACTTTCTTAAACAGATGAGACAAAATAGCAAAATCAAATGAGCACGAGCTAATACAAAAAGTGTATCGACTAAACAAGATCCAATAAAACAATACAAAAATAAAACAAGAGTTTGTACAACTAGTTAACAACAAGTAGGCCAGACAAAGAGGAAGGGTAGTGTTTCCTGAAGAGGTGGGTTTTCAGCCTGCGGCACACACACACACACACACACACACACACACACACACACACACACACACACACACACACACACACACACACACACACACACACACCGCACACACATTTTAACAATTTATTTATGTCCACACAAAAGGAAATGTATACAAGGACACACATATTACGGTGCAGAAAAGGTTACATCCACAAAGTCAACTTACAATAAGTACATTCAACATAGGTAGGGAACTAAACTACTAATCACCAGAAGCATTAAGGGCATTCTCTTCTAAAACAAGCAACTAAGAGTAATGAATGAGTGAGTGAGTGGGTGAGTGAGTGAGTGAGTGAGTGAGTGAGTGAGTGAGTGAGTGAGTGAGTGAGTGAGTGAGTGAGTGGGTGGGTGGGTGGGTGGGTGGGTTGGATGGGTGGGTGGATGGATGGATGGATGAATTAGTACCTGTCAGTCAGTGAGTTTCATACATTTCCACCAGAACAAAAACATTGAAACCGCCATCGTCTGTTTTTCAATGGACGCACATATGCCTCCTTTACAGACAATGTGTTAATAGAAGACCAATCTTAACAAGAGCAAAACCAAATGGACCCTTACAGGTCTGTGACTCTGAGAGTGTAAAAGTATTCCTCTAGTTGAGTTGTAAATGAAGTGAATGAATGGATTTCTTCACATTACATCATCTGGCGTCTCTGAAAGAAATAAAATAATGGGGGTGAGAATGATGCATTGTTTAACCCATTCAGACCGAGAACGCATCTGTGTCATTTTAACAATTCTTTGGCTATTGAAAAAATAGCAGATCTACAAGTACCGAGTACTCTGCTACCAACTTGTAGATCTGCTTTTTTTTTTTTTATCGTGAGAATTTGTGCAAATCTTTTTTTATTTTTTTAAGTGAAATGTTTTAACTCAAATCTTTGTTTCTGAGGGATTCTACATATGTCTAGAGGACCCCCCCCCCATCAGAGAATATGTTGTTCCAGGACCCCCCAGAAGGAAAAATTTGAGTTAAAAATGTTTGCTTTAAAAAAAAAAAGTATATTCAAAGATTTGCCCAAATTTTCACAATAAAAAAAATAAGAGTGCCGCGCTACAAGCTTGTAGATCTGCTATTTTTGAAAAGCCCAAAGTCTAAGATAATGGTTAAAATGGTTACACAGGTTTGATTGGGTTAAATATGCATAAACTCCCCAAAACAATAAGTATTTATTTAGCAGTTATTATAATCTGCCTCTGTTGACATTCTGTTCATAGGATGATGATAATAATACCTCATTATAATATGATGAGAATATCAAGTCATTATAATATGATGATAATGTTGCATTTGGAGGCTCAGGAAACACTGCAGTTAAAGGTGCATTTCACCCTTTTCCAGCCTTGTGTGCATATGCAGGGACCCCCACTATATAGTGTATGTAGATGAGAGCAGGGTTTCCGCTAGGCATTGTTTGGGCCGGCCACCATGGCCGGCAGGATTGTATTTTACCGGCCAAAGAATACATTTATCGTTCATATATTATAATTAACGTCACATATGAGTGTTAGCACTGCATACATGCACCTAAATGATCATTACACCTCGTTACGTTAGAGCTGAGCTTCATTCCACTTTATCACTGATGCAATCTGTTCCTGTTTTTATAGATAACTATATTATATGATCTACTATAGTCTATATCATTGGTTCTCAAAGTGGGGTCCGGGGACCCCCAGGGGTCCTTGAGGGAGTTCCAGGGGGTCCCCAGCTAAATGATAGATTAGGCACCAAATGGACCCATATGGGTCCATTTGGTTCCATTTGTACACTCTCAGAGTTACATTGACATAGATTTTACAATATAAATTGCGGTCCAAGTGATAGAAAGGCCATTAAATGGGGGTCTGTAGCCCTAATGCATGTCAAACTGGGGGTCCTTGAAATTAAAATGGTTGAGAATCACTGCTAGAACCATAAAAAAATGTTCTCTTATGGGGGGTCCCTGGCATATCTTTTGAAACGGGGGTCCGCGGGCTAATAAGTGTCAATTTGGGGGTCCTTGACATGAAAAAGTTTGAGAACCACTGGTCTATATCATGCAGAGACGTCACTTGTCAAAAATGAAATGAATAAAGTGGGCATGAGTGAACTGCTGCGTGACGAATACCAAAACGCCCGCTCGCCCCAAAACACAGTCGCCCCGGGGAAAATCCGGCGGTATTCGCCTGGTCTAAACATATCAGTAAACTATGCCTAAACCTAACCTTATTCCTAATCTTAACTTCAGTAAAACTATGCCTAATCCTAAACCTATTTCTAACCTTATCCTCAGTAAAACAAATACAAGAATACAAGAACCGCTGGTCTGCCTGAAAAATGGGGGCGAGGGTGTTTTGGGGCGAGTCCACCGGTTACCCTACGCCAGAGCCTTTCCCTGCGCAACACCGTCGCACAGTATAAACAAATGAATATATATTTTTGGCTTTACATCAATTCTCATTCAACCTTGATATGCAAAAGTATGTTTTGTTTTGTTAACGTTAATTATATTTATATATGTCATGATATATGTGGCCTTGCGTGAGGTTGATTACTTGCCTCTATAGTTGCTTTCACCAACTTTCACCACTTTATCCATTGCAGACAGACAGTCACTGTGCTTGCATAATATCCACGACCCACACGTGTTCGGGTCCCTGTTTTATTATCGACAATTGGGTCCGGTTTGGTTCAGATTCTATCACCTCGGAAAATCCCGGTTCTGTTTATCAACACCCGAGCGAACACCCTACTCAGCGCTGATTAGGAGGAGACACAGCTGTGTCTCTCAGTTGTGTTGTGGCGTATCAAAAATAGCAGACATACAAGCTCACAACGCGGCGCGTTGAGACGTGCTGTGAGCTTGTAGCTCTGATATTTTCAACACGCGACCACCATCGTACAACAAATAGCAGCAGCAGAGCAGGCTGTCGGAATTAAACCACACAGTCAGATCATGATAAAAACTTTAAATGATTAAAATGATGAATGATTTTTATCATTTTTAAATGATAAAATAGCCTAATAACAGCATTTTCCCAACCGGCCACGGTGGTGTTTATAACTACCAGCCAATTAAATATTTTACCGGTCAATGGCCGGTAAATACCGGCTAACGGAATCCCTGGATGAGAGATGAAGCAGGGACCCCCACTACATATTGTATCTAGATGAGAGATGAAGCAGGGACCCCCACTACATATTGTATAGATGAGAGATGAAGCAGGGACCCCCACTACATATTGTATCTAGATGAGAGATGAAGCAGGGACCCCCACTGTATAAAAAGTAACACAGCATCCAAATCAGTTCAACCACTTGTTTCTTTTTACTCCTCCTTCTCCCCAATGTATTAGTTTAGTTAACTCATTCCTCTCTGTGTCACTGCTGTTCTATCCTACTGACTCCCCTGCCAGTGAGGAGCCCCCACCAGGAGGACGGAGAGCCTTATTGGTCCTACTCCTCCCGCCCAACACTCCCTGCTGACAGGGAGGTGTTGTTGGAGGGTTTGACTGATGAAATGTTAGAAACCATGTTTAATCCCACTGGGTTGTACGGAGGAGGAGGAGGAGGTTGATCAGATTAACCTCCTTTTTCTCTCTCATTGCTTTTTGGATGAAAATAATACAAAAGTAAACAACACTTCTTCACTGTCAGACAGCAATAAAGTACTTCTGTACTTAAAGGACGACTTCACCGCTTTTCAACCTATCTTCATATAATAGGTCCTCACTAATACTCATGATAAAATGGTAAAAAAAAAATCTACTTGGTCTGTGTCTCAGAGGAGGGCTGTGGACAGTTCAGAGTCCCGTCTACCAGTGACATCATCAATGGGGAATCCAAGCTAATAGAAACTGCAGGCTTTCTAGTCCTGGAAAGTTGCAATAAAAGAAGCCATTGTTCTCGTGTTAATAAAAATCTAAATAAAAAATGTGAAATCTTGTTAGAAAAAAAAGTCCTGCCTAACGATGATGTCACTGGTAGACAGGTTTCTGGACTGTCCACAGCCCTCCTATGAGACACAGACCAAGTAGATTTTTTTTTTATCATGAGTATTAGTGAGGACCTATTACATGAAGATAGGTTGAAAAGCGGTGAAGTCGTCCTTTAAGAGCATTTATTTGTTTTAGTATCCGTACTTTACTGGAGTATTTGTATTCTGGAGGACTTTCACTCTGCTACATTACAAAGACAAATATTATACTTTTGACACTACATCTAGGGAGGTAGGAAATAGTAGGTTATGAATGAACACATTGCCTGAGTTTAAAACATTGTTTTTCATCCCATGCCAGTGTTTTTTTTACCTTAACACATTAACCGCCAAGAACGTAGTCCTACGGTCCGTTAAATCCAACTGTTAAGCGCCGAGACCGTAGTGCTACGGTCCGGGTGTTTTTTCCTTTTTTTCGATTTTTTTTTTTTTTTCAATTTTCACGGACCATTTTCAGTGTAACACCACCGGAAGTCGACTGGAAGTGCGATCCCGTTTTTGTTTCCCGTTGGCCTCCATTCTAAGGCGCACACTAAAACCTCTGTTTAGCCCGTGTAGTTTTTTCTCCTCGCATTTCCCATGTTAACATAAACGGTCAGAACTCAAACATGGCGGCTCCGTTAGACACGTGGTCTGCACTAGTAGACACAGGGACATGTGCACGATGTTTACAAACAGTCCATCGCGCATTCTAAAGGATTTTAACGGGGTCTATGGCGACGTGAAAAAAACAAAAAACAACAATAAAACCTTGGCACTGGTGAGTACATTCTGAGATTAGCCCTTGGCGGTGGATGTGTTAATGGACCCTTCGCTAAACCCCACCCCAAAAGCGATTGTCCAATGCCAGCTTAGCAACCGTTGTTAGCCTGGCATAGGCCTGCCATAGCCGTCAATGTTATTTCGCCCGCACACACACACACAGTCATTTGCAACATAATAGCAAGAATAGGAATACCATGATAACGTAATGGTGACTATGAACACGTACCCAAACCCGTTGGAGGCTGCTTTTCCCAAGCTGAAATCTGCACTTAAACCGCAAGGCGTCATGGCTGTGTTGTTGAACACACACAGCTTAACGTCAGGAAAGTTACACGACTCACTCGCCCAGGTGGTGTCAATAATAGGCTACTAATCACCGTAATCGTAACAAAATTCAGAATCACAGCGCTGCCTGTTTCGGATTCCGCATGTTAAAGTATATTAATTCATTTGTTTGTCTATTTATTAACTGCTTCTGTAGTCTTACCGTGCGGTACATGAAAACTCCTGTTACAGTCATGGATCAACTTCAACCTGGTGTTTGCACTTTCTCCATTCACGGCGCGTACATCTATATAAACGTTCAGATTTGGCCACGGATGTTACAATTATGCACGGAATATCAGCGTCAGCGTTTAAAAAAAACACCCTTGTTTACGTACTTGGCAGGCAAGTGTTAACCACTTGAAGTCCTATTTCAGGTGATTATGTCCCTCAGTGACGGTGTGTTTGTCATTCCTGTCTGTCTTTGTGTTTCCAGGTATTTGTTCCTGCTGTTCTCTGACGACGATCACCTCCCGTTTGACCACTGGGTGTTCAACACTGAAGCCCACCCACTGCCCGTCATCAAGAGAGACCACCCTACAGCCCCCACCCCTGTAGGACCACCCTACAGCCCCCACCCTGTAGGACCACCCTACAGCCCCCACCCTGTAGGACCACCCTACCCCCCACCCTGTAGGACCACCCTACCCCCCACCCTGTAGGACCACCCTACCCCCCACCCTGTAGGACCACCCTACCCCCCCACCCTGTAGGACCACCCTACCCCCCACCCTGTAGGACCACCCTACCCCCCACCCTGTAGGACCACCCTACAGCCCCCACCCTGTAGGACCACCCTACCCCCCCACCCTGTAGGACCACCCTACAGCCCC
>NC_139953.1:50253314-50255685 GCF_963454915.1 Gymnoscopelus microlampas | reverse complement strand
GTTATGTGTGTTCAATCAGGTTATAGCGCCCCACGCAGGGGCGTGTTGGAACCAAATGAGTCGGGGAGGGGGGGGGGGGGGGGGGGGAGAGGACCACCAATCCTCTGAATGTAACCATCCAATGTGAAGTGACAATTATTTCACCTTGTTTTCTTTTCTTTTAGTTCTTCTCTATATCTCTATATAAACGTACAGTACCTATTCTGTTTGCAAAGCACAAAGAGTCAACATGTTGACGCGTTGCTGCCTCATCGGAAATAAAAGATTTTTTTAAGAATACGTCGAGAAGAGAAAAGAACGCACGAGGGTGATGTCACGAGACTGCCTCGTGTGGTTCAGTGTAGTTATGACGCGGTAGAGCGGAAAGGCCAGTTTACGTCAACACGACAGGAAACGTGTTTCGCGGGAGACTTCCACGTATCAAACGCTTCGTCTAATGTCACGTATGCTCATTGGTCGAGAAGATGCAAGAGATCTTAAATAAAGACACTGTCGTGTGGCAGGACAGTACCAACGCTCAAAACTCCTCTAGCGTTGCGTTGTAGCGCCACCTGTTGGTTCACACTGGTCGCTCAAAGCATAAAATGGCCTTTGGCGTCGTTAGCTTTGGGGAATGTTAAAGGGATAGTTCACCCAAAAAATGACTTATTTTTCTATGCATTACTCACCCCGTGGAGCCTGGAATTCATGGAGATTGTTTTGTTTTTGTTGCCAATAATGTGACGACCGGCATGGTCTCCATGGAGACTCTTTGAGACTCTGCCGGTCATCAAATTATTTGGCTAAGAATGAGACAAAAACAAAAGAAAAACAGTCATTTTGGGGGTGAACTATCCCTTTAAAGGTCCATATGCATCGGGAGCGTTTATTTCTGATTAATTGTCATTCATTTAAACTGCTGTTTGTGTCGTGAATACCTCGTACCCTGAGCGCCGTTAAATAACGAGGTGATGATGCAGCGTGACGTTTTCCACGTGAATAAAAATCGACCTGAATGAATGGAGACATTCACCAAAAATACAAGTTTGATGGGAAGTAATCGCGATGCATTTTCGTATCGTTTATTCACGTCGTCATCGGTGCGCAAACGACCTTTAGCGTTAGCGTTAGCATTGGGAGTGTTAGCTTTAGCATTGGGAGTGTTAGCATTAGCATTGGGAGTGTTAGCATTAGCATTGGGAGTGTTAGCATTAGCATTGGGAGTGTCCCTAAAGCACAGGGACCAGGCGTTGACACCCGTTGACACGCGTGTAGGCGTGTTTTTTAAGGGGTGTGACGTGTGCTGGTGAATACAGTCACTGCAGTACATTAAATGGACCCGCGTTTAGTTCCATTCGTTCACTCTTAAGAGCTAAGTGAACACTGAGAGTTTTACCGTCTAGATTGGGAGTCCCAAAGATTAAAAAGATAAAATAAAATAAGAGGTCGTATCCTCGCAGACCCGTAAAGGTTTCCTTTTGGATACCCCTGGACCCTCTTTATGACAGCATTGACATTTTGGATCTCTGGCCTCTAGTCTTTTTGTCATTATTTCATCCATTCAGAAAGTCTAAGTCATTTGTCTTTTTGTTTTAATGTCAGTGAGGTCGGTGACATTTGTTTTAATGTCAGTGAGGTCAGGGACATTTGAAAAGGACTAGGTGTTAGTTTGGTCCAGGCGTGTAGCGTGTAGTCAGGCGTGTAGCGTGTAGCGTGTAGTCAGGCGTGTAGCGTGTAGTCAGATCACGGGCCTTGTTGTTGTCAGAGCGCCAGACGTTTTGACGTAAAACGCCGGTAAAAGAGTGTAATTTTCTTCTGTTGTTGTTCTTTATACACTGTGACGTGTTGAGGGACGAGCGTCCAAAATCTGCAAACGCCGGTGAACTCAGCAGACGAACACACACACACACACACACACACACACACAGTACAACTTAACATCAGTCTAAAACAATGGGTCGGCTGGGAGGACAAAACCGGGTCTGCAAAACCTCTGCCATGGGCCGGTCCCTGCTCGGGAACCTCCGGCGGCGCAATTTAGGGTCCCCCGAGCCGCAGGTTGAGACGCGCTGGTCTAGAGTCGGCTTTGCAGACTCTAAAACGGTAGGAAAAGGCTGAGTGACAATCCATTCTTTAATGAATGCTTCAACGTGTTCATTAAATAAAGAGCATTTTATTCTCACACCGAGGAACGTGAAAACATGTAGCGTTACCACCAGGGGGCAGCGTTACCACCAGAGCGTGCACCCAGATACCGACTGCCGTGGGAATGTCGGCAAACATGTTGACATTCACATGGACGTGGCCGTGGTCGATATTTATTGTGTTTTTGTGAGGCATCAGTTTTGCTCTGGCTACCAATCATCTACTTTTGTTCATAATGAAGATTTAT
>NC_139953.1:50038314-50248314 GCF_963454915.1 Gymnoscopelus microlampas | reverse complement strand
TGCCTCAGTAGAGGATGAATATCTAGAGGGCGATGATATCCCATAGTAAGTACCATTCTTACATTACTATTAAAACCTGGGTTACAGTTGTAACCCAGGGGTTTCAAATAATTGTGTGGAGAAAAAGTACAATATTTGCCTCTGAGATGTAGAAGTAAAAGTATTGAAAATGGGAACACATCCTCAAAAGTGTACTTAAGTACAGTACTTGAGTAAATGTACTTAGTTACTTTACACCACTGACACTCTGTTTCTCTCTCCACCCTCTGCCACTCAGGTTGAAGAGCCTCGCTGCATGTCTGGCTGACATCTCAGTGGATGTCTTGTCTTCTCACCACCTTCACTAGTTAAGACCGGGAACGCATCTCTGTAACCACTTTAAAACATCATTTTATACTTTGGCTATTCAAAAATAGCAGATCTACAAGCTCATTGCGCGGCACTATAAGCTTGTAGATCTCCATTTTTTTTTAAATCATGAAAATTTGTGCACATCTTTGAATATATATATATTTTAAAACAAACAGTTGTAACTCAAATCTTTGCTTTTGGGGGATCCCTGGAACAACATATTTTGAGAAAGGGGTCCGCGGCCAAATACATATAATGTTGGGGGTCCTTGACATGAAACAGTTTGAGAACCACTGATTTATAGCAACATTATGTTTTTTTTTTAAACAGACATTTGTAGAATCCCCCAGAAGCAAAGATTTTAGTTACAAATGTTCGCTGTAAAAAATATATATTCAAAGATTGATTTATCAAAAAATAGCCAAAGTATAAGATAATGATTAAAGTGGTTAAAATCTAAAATGACAGATGCTTTCCCGGACTAAATGGGTTAAACTGAACCCAGACAAGACCGAGCTTCTCTTCTTCCCAGGTAAGTCCTGCCCCATGCAGGATCTCACTAATTATTTCCATAGACAACTTCTGTGGCTTCTGTTGGTGTTGTCGTGTTGACAGTCAGCTCTCGTTGCAGTGGCCACTCCATCCTGTTGGTTTACACTCTATAACATTGGAAGGATCAGACCCTTCCTCACCCAGGAGTCAGCCCAGCTCCTTATCCTGGCTTCAGTCATATCAAAACTTAACTTCTGTAACTCGCTCCTTACTGGCGTCACAGCATTGGCACTTAAGCCCCATCAATTAAAGCATGCCTGGTCTTCAACTCGTTTTCAGGTCTCCCCCCTTTTCAGCTCCCTCTATTGGCTCCCAGTTGCTGCCTGCACCGAGTACAAAACACTGATGCTGGCCTACAAAGCAACCAAAGTCAAGCTGTCAGAACCTTCCCTAAAACATCCGGGACAACGCTCCACACGTCCCAGACTCTTCTCCCTTCTGGCTCCCAAACTGTGGAATGAACTCCCCATTGCAGTTAGAACTGCAGACTCACTCCCAATGTTCCGTCATAATCTGAAGACTCACCTCTTGTGGTTCTCAAACTGTGGGTCCCCACATGATTTTGGAGGGGTCCCCAGGTAGTTTAATACCTACAAAAAAATGAAAGAAAGAAAATAAACCATTACTCCATCAACATTAATCAACAAACTATATAAAAACTGGTCAAATAATATAAGAAAGAAGCAAACATTTTGAAAATAGCCGATCTACAAGCTCACAGCGCCTTACGTTGTGAGCTTGTAGATCGGCGTTGCGAGTGCGAGACGTTGTGAGCTTGTATATCTGCTATATTCACAATATTTGTCCTTGGAACCGAGTCAAACTAAATTTAATGTCTCAACTAAGTGCTCGTCAGTGTGGGGGGTGCCCAGTTCAAATATGATTATTTTTTGGGGGTCCCCAGTTCAAATATGATTATTTTGGGAGGTTCCCTGTTCAAATATGATTATTTTGGGAGGTTCCCTGTTCAAATATGATTATTTTGGGAGGTTCCCTGTTCAAATATGATTATTTTGGGGGGTCACGGCCTGAAAAGGTTGAGAACCACTGGACTAACACACTAGCCTGGAGGAGAAAAGAGCATGAGACCCTTCCACGTTCTGTTCCATTGATGCTAGTGACTGACCTAGATATGACAACCATGCAGACACACCCTGGTCATTTGTTCTCATGTGTTTGTTACTTAGGCTGTTTTTTCTCGACCACAACGTTAAAACGTTTAATTTAGATAGCATGTTATTTAGATACTAGGTTCAGTGTTTACCTGGTATCCTATAGTTTCAATGTACAGATAACATTGTGTGGCAGATCAACTTTCTCATAGTTTTCATAGATAGCTTCATAGACGTGTTTGACAGCACTGTCATCAGTGTTGTGTTGCATTCATGTTAATGTGTATTTTCATACATTTAACCACTTAAACTCTCAATACGAATGTTTCGACCAGAATAGGGATGCTAAATAGGGTTCAAGTGGTTAACCCATTGAAACCGTGGAAGCATCTGTGTCATTTTAGATGTTTGTTTTATTTTTTGGGGAAAAAATCTGATCATTACTCTACTGTTGTAAAAGAGCAACAGTGAAAATAATGGATTATAAATATCACTGTGTGCATCGGTTTGTGACCTATGACCTTTGTGTTTGGCCTCAGTGTGGATCCATTTTGAGGGAGTGGATCAGGATCCTGATGCAGAGAACTCCACCTTCTATCGGCCATAGTATATTATTTTTGGGGATTATTGGTATCATTAAATTCTTCTTATATTCAAAATATTTGCCATATGCAATTTGTGTTTACAGAGCCTAAAAGATAAACATAAATGTAATGTATATATTCCAATGTTCACAGCAAAAAAGATAATAAAATTGTTAATCTCAATTATTTGTAAAACAATGAATCGTCAAGTGGAATTTCCTGATCATGACAGCCTTAGTCACTGATCTAGGATCTGATCCTTATACTCCTTTCAATTGGTTGATTGTAACAGTTGTAAACACTCTGTTTCTCTCTCTACCCTCTGCCACTCAGGTTGAAGAGCCTCGCTGCATGTCTAGCTGACATCTCACAGTGGATGTCTTGTCTTCTCACCACCTTAAGCTGAACCCAGACAAGACCGAGCTTCTCACTATTTCCATAGACCAGTGGTTCTCAACCAGTGGTCCGGGGTCCACAAGTGGTACTTGGGGGGGTACCAGGGGGTCCCCAGCAAAATGTGTTAACATAGCGTCACAATCATTTTAACCACTTAGCTTTGGCAAGCTCATAGCGCGGCACAGAGTGTCCCGTTATGAGCTTGTAGATGTGCTATTTTTGAAAATGTGTGCAAATCTTTGAATATATTCTGTTGGTGTTGTCCTGGACAGTCAGCTCCCATTCAAACCTTGGTGTTTTCTTGTTGACCGTCAGCTCTCGTTCAAGGCACACATTGCAGCGGCCACTCCATCCTGTAGGTTTACACTCTATAACATTGGAAAGATCAGACCCTTCCCCACCCAGGAGTCAGCCCAGCTCCTTATCCTGGCTTCAGTCATATCAAAACTTGACTTCTGTAACTCGCTCCTTACTGGCCTCCCGGCATGTGCACTTAAGCCCCATCAATTAAAGCGTGCCTGGTCTTCAACTAGCTAACTAGTTTTCAGGTCTCCCCCCTTTTCAGCTCCCTCCATTGGCTCCCAGTTGCTGCCTGCACCGAGTACAAAACACTGACACTGCCCCCCCCCATACCTTCATAAAGCCTGATCCAACCCTACAACCCCTCCCGCTCTCTCAGATCAGCTAACACAGGGAAGCTGTCAGAACCTTCTCTAAAACATCCGGGACAACGCTCCACACGTCCCAGACTCTTCTCCCTTCTGGCTCCCAAACTGTGGAATGAACTCCCCATTGCAGTTAGAACTGCAGACTCACTCCCAATGTTCCGTCATAATCTGAAGACTCACCTCTTCAGACTGAACCTCAGCCATTAGCACTTCACTCTCCCCATACTCCTTCACTCAGTATGTACACCATAACCAGCTGACATTATAGTAGCTACAAAGTGGGCTGTGGCTGGGCGACTAACACAGTGGTTCTCAAACTGTGGGTCGTGACCCCCAGGGGGGGTCTCCAGATGATTTTGGAGGGGTCCCCAGCTAGTTCAACAGTATAGTGACTGACCTAGATGACGACCATGCAGACACACCCTACTCATTTGTTCTCATGTGTTTGTTACTTAGGCTTGTTTTTTCTTGACCACAATGTTAAAAATGTCAATATCATTTAGTCACATGTTATTTAGACAGATACTAGGTTTAGTGTTTACCTGGTATCCTATAGTTTCAATGTACAGATACCATTGTGTCGCAGATCAAACTTTCTCATAGATTTCACAGATAGCTTCGTAGACTTGTTATCAGTGTTGTGTTTGTGTTGAATTCATGTTACTGTGTGTTTTCATACATTTAACCACTTAAACCCTCAATACTTAGAAAACCTGACCTTTGGCTCTGTACTTGGTTCTGTTCATTTTTCCCTCTACACCAGATGTTGTGAGCTTGTAGATCGGCTATTTTACCGTGCGTGTGCGTGCTTTGCTTCTGGGGATTCGACAAATGTCTTGTTGAAACGTATGTTGACATGAAACTTTTTCATGTCAAGGACCTCCCAAAAGGATATGTATTTGGTCGCGGACCCCCATGTCAAAATATGTTGTTCCAGGGACCCCCCAGAAGCAAAGATTTGAGTTAAACATGTTCTTTAATAATATTTACTGTATATATATATTCAAAGATTTGCAAAAATGTCATGTTTTTTTTCCAAAAATATTTTTGAATAAAAGTATAAAATAATGGTTATAGTGGTTACACAGATGTATTCCTGGTCTTAACGGATTAATGTTAGTTGTTAACCTCTTTGAACACAGTTGCACATTAGAGGTGCAATCTGAATCACTCACAAAGGGCCGTAGTTGACCCAACACAGGTGGGCGCTAAACTATAATTTCATCTTTATAACCTTTTTTTTCTTGTTATATTGTAGTCAAACAACTTCCCTTCCTTCCCTGCTCACCGTGTCGACTTTCTCATTTGTTCATCATCTTTCACGCTTGATGAAGTAATTCACTCTGCCTTAACACACACACACACACACACACACACACACACACACACACACACACACACACACACACACACACACACACACACACACACACACACACACACACACACACACACACTCACGAATGATAAAACACCCCTGTACTCCCATGAACATAAGTACATTATGTGACTGTGTTCTCGTTCACACATTAATGAGCTCAACTCGGCAGACTTGGGCGCACGGCGACACTAATCGTCCACACGTGCACGCCCGAACAACCACGCACGCACAACCATGCAGGCACAGGCACTTGCCTGGAATGCCTTGTATTGAATGAGAATCTGACATGGAAGATACCGTAAATCCTCTAATAGTGACCTCTATTCCAGTGGTTCTCAAACTTTTTCATGTCAAGGACCCCCAAATTGACTCTTATTAGCCCGCGGACCCCCATTTCAAAAGATAAGCCAGGGACCCCAATAAGAGAAGATTTATAAGGCTTTCTAGCAGTGATTCTCAACCATTTTAATGTCAAGGACCCCCAGTTTGACATGCATTAGGCTATGGACCCCCATTTAATGGCATTTATATCTCTGGGACCCCAATTTATATTATAAAATCAATGTTAATTTAACTCAGAGAGTGTACAAATTTCCATTTGTACACTCTCTGAGTTACAGCACCAAGGGTCCATTTGGTTCCTATCCATCATTTAGCTGGGACACCACTTTGAGAACCAATGCTCTATTCAATTAAAAAACGTTTCTATTAATGACCGGGGGCGTTGTTGAAACAAGCGATTAAAAGCCTCTCTTCTAATATACAAGCCTCTTTTATATATATATCTCTTATACATGCCTCCTTTCAATAAAAACCTGGTACCCGCTACAGTTGAACAAATTAAAGCCCGGGTCACTATTAGAGCATTTACGGTATTGGTAGGTATAGGTCGATACTTTAGTCATCCCAGAGGAGAAATTAAGGTGTTACAGACGCTCTCATAGAGACATCAATGAAACACATTATAATAAGAAATAAAAATAACAATATGCATCTAAGCATAGTCAACCTACAATATGAAAAAGTGAATCGGCCCCATTGAGTCTTTCAAGCAGCAAAATGTGAGTGAGTGAGAGGAGTACAGCGCACTCATTGAATATCTCAAATATTATGCACGTAAATGTCTCCTGAAATCGGACGCTGAACCCCCCCGCCCCCCCCCGCTCTGAATTCACAGGAAGTTGCCCCTCCCCCTCCTCCTATATGCAAATCAGACTCCTAGGTCTATTAACCCATTCAATCGGGACGGGACGCTTCTCTGTCATTTTAGATTGCTTTGGCTATTCAAAAAAAATAGCAGATCTACAAGCTCATAGCGCGGCACCGAGTGCCGCGCTATGAGCTTGTAGATCTGCTATTTTTGAAAAAATCGTGAAAATGTGTGCACGTCTTTGCAAATATATATATTTTTTAAAAGCGAACATTTGTAACTCAAAACTTTTCTTCGGGGGGGGGGGGGAGGGGTCCCTGGAACAACATATTTTACAAATTTTCGCTTTAAATATATATACTTAAAGATCTGTCTTTGTCTTCTATTTCTACTATCATTTAATAGCCAAAGAAATCTGAAACTGTTCCCGGATTGAAAGGGTTAATCAGACTATTGAACCCACAGCACCAGGCCTTGTGCCTTAATGCTGTTCACGCCCCACTGAGCGCGGTGCAACGTACTATAAGAACCTATAATGTCATTCTGTATGAAAGCTGCATAAAACTGGCTCACCATTTCGGCCTAAGTCCACCTTCCTACCAGGCACCACCAACCCTACACTCACTACTTTCACTAATAAGGTGACCTATGAGGTGGAAAAGGTGTTTGAGGGAAAGAAGAAGATCAGGCAGCATAATCTAACAAAAAGAGAATCAGAAGCACTCAAATGGCTTTCAGACAGAGATGACATCATCATTAAAAGTGCTGACAAGGGAGGGGCAGTGGTTGTATGGGGCAAAGAGCAATACATAACAGAAGCTCTGCGCCAACTAGAGAATAACCAATACTACTCTGTTCCCCCAGCAAACCCACTGAACAATATGAAAAGAGAACTGGAAGAGCTACTGAACACTGCAATGGACCAGAAATGGATATCCAAGAAGGAACATGACTACCTACTATGCCAACATCCACGCTTCTCTTCTTTCTACATGCTCCCCAAGATCCACAAAAACTTGGAAAACCCACCAGGTAGACCAATAATCAGTGGGAATGAATCCATCACAGAACCCGCCTCTAAATTTGTTGACTTTTTTATAAAACCTTTTGTCACAAAATTGCCATCCTATATTCAGGACAGCACACAGGTTCTGAAAAAAGTTGCAGAAATACACAATATAAGTACCTGCATTATGGCAACTATGGATGTTGAGTCTTTGTACAGTAACATTGTCCATGATGAAGGCCTGGAGGCCTTGAGATACTTTTTGAGGTCTAGACCTGATGACCTTATGCCTCCTTAGTGACTTTATTGTGCAACTCACTGAGTGGACACTCAAAAACAATGTTTTCCTTTTCCAGGATAAACTGTACAAGCAAGAAAAGGGTACAGCGATGGGTGCATGTTTTGCACCTAATTATGCTAACCTGTTTTTGGGACGATGGGAAGAACAACATATCTTTTCAAACCTCAATCCATATAAGGACAAAATTGTGTGGTGGGGGAGATATATTGATGACATTCTTTTGTTCTTCTCAGGCTCAGAACAAGAGCTCTCAGACTTCCATGCTTATGTGAATAGTGTCAATGAAAACCTAAAGTTGACCTTGGAATATGACCACCAAGTTATTAACTTCTTGGACTTGCGGATTTCAAAGGATGATCAAGGAGACCTACACACCTCCATTTTCAGAAAACCAACTGACCGAAACACTATCCTACATGCAGACAGTTTTCACCCCCCTCATTAAAAACATCCCTTATGGTCAGATACAAAGACTGAGGCGCATATGTGATTCGGATCAGGATTTCCAGGCTCAGTCTATGGGCATGCAGCAGCGGTTCAGACAGAGAGGGTATCAGCAGCAGACTCTCAATCAGGCTCATGACCGAGCCATGTCACTCGACAGAAGAAATCTGTTCACTCCTAAACCAAAACAGGAGCTCTCACAGAAACCTTACTTTGTCACTCGCTACAGTAAAGAAGCTCTCCAGATCAAACACATCATTAACAAAAACTGGGACATTGTTGAAAGTGACAGCTCTCTACGGGAGGTATTCAGAGAACCTCCAGGTATCAGTTTTAGGAGGGCCCCAACCATCAAGGACAAGTTGGTCAGGAGTCACCTTCCTGCTTCCAAACCTAACACATGGCTTCGCCGACAAAAGGGCAATTTTTGTTGTGGTCACTGTAACTATTGTACAAATATGGTTAAAACTGATATTTTCAAAGATGTGTTCAGCAACAAGACCTATACTATCACAAGCTTTTTAAACTGCAACACTACCCATGTTGTATATCGACTTGAATGTACTTGTGGTTGTTTCTATATAGGTCTTACGAAAAGGAGACTGCGTGACAGGGTAGCTGAACATAGGTATGCTATTCGCTCTGCTAATATGAAGTACCCCATGGCCAAACACTTTATTGAAGCTCAACATGGGAGTGATGCAACCCTAAGAGTGTCTGGTATTGAAGCCATAAGCTCTGATACAAGGGGTGGGGATAAAATCAAGCGTCTCAAACAAAGAGAGGCATATTGGATTTATACTCTCAAGGCCACTTATTACCCGGGTCTAAATGAGGACTTTGACCTCTCATCATTCTTATAATCACCCTTTTCTTTTCTGAACCATTACATTACACACGTTTTTTCCCTTGTTTTTTCCTCTAAAGTAACTGTATACTCAACTGGGTTCATATATGGTGTACAGTACCTGTGACCTATGACTTACTTAAGTTGTTCTTAGATCTGTTGTATTGCACATCAGTCGTAATGTTGTTCTCTAAACCTTTACAACCATTGTTGAATTTTAAACTTTTTAATCTTCTTTCATTCATGTGTAGATAACATGTGCATGATGCCACCAGGGGGGCTGCAGGCTGCAGACTGCAGGTCCTCACTGTGGACACACCTGGTAGGCCTATAATTAAGCCTACTTCCTGTCTTTGTTCAGCAACACCCTGAAGAAGGCGTTTGCCGAAACGCGTTGGTGTTTTTTGATGTTCTGTAAGCCCATTGCCCAAATAAAGGCTTTTTAATTTCAAATCCACCTGAGTGCCTGGACCTGGATTTTTGTGCCTTTTTGGCACATTCTTTCCTTTTTTGCTCATTCATTGTATTCCCTTTCATGAGCACCGGTGGTTTGAGGGATACCAGTAGCGCTCCTGCCATCTCTCTCTCTCTATACTTATTTTCAGGTTTGTGTTTGCTAACAATGTGTGTTAACATCATTTATACACTAGTCTTGACTTTCTGTTCTGATTCAGATTACACAATCTAGGTATACCACCTGTTTGATGAATGTAACCGATATAGGGTGATGAGTTAAACAAAGGGGCTTTGAGGAATGTTCAGGATGATCTTATACAAGACCATAGATGTAATATAGATGGATGATTACATGATATGATTAGATGGCGGACAAGTTTCAAATAACTTGATCATTGAGAGACAAATCCTTTAAGGTGTGCATCTTCTTTGTATATTAATTTCATATATTCATTCTGTAGATGTATTATTCACTGTAACACCTAATACAAAGGCACAGAAATGTGGCAGTCATAGGGGTCTTAAACGTTTTCAGGCCAGGGACCCCCGTTGGGGGGTGGTACAGCATATATTGTATAATGCAGGGGTCTTCAACGTTTTCAGGCGTTTTCAGATATACTTTTGCTGCTCTTTTCTCCCTCTACACCTATAACTCTTTGCCAAGAATAGCCGATCTACAAGTAGATCTGCTATTTTTGCTATTTTTCACTCCAATCACTCTGCTCGGCCTCACCCAAGGCCTTCACTGAAGTGGTTAATTTAAAAAAAGAAAAATCATATCACACAAAGATTTGGCGGACCCCCTGTAGTAACTCTGAGGACCCCCTGTTGAAGATCCCTGGTATAATGTATAACATTGTGTTTCACATGTATAGACATACGTACCATGTTGTGCATTCAAGCTATTCAAATAATAGATTAATATATTCATTCATATCCACTGCCATTAGTAAACATACTTTACTAACTGAGAAGAATGTAATACTATCAACAATCTACCACACTTTAAGTATATTTTGATGCCGATACTTTTGTACTTTTACTCAAGTACATTTTCATTACCAGACTTGTACTTGTAACAGAGTGTTTCTACAATTGCAGTATTGACATCATTGATATTCATTGTTAAATAAATATTACAATGTATGTCTATTATTATTATTATTATTATTGCTGTTATATATTTCGCTAACTTCTTCTCTTTAACTTTTAAATTAGTGAAATGACGTTTGCATTGAAAACAAATGTATCTATTTTTGGTTCGTGTTGTAATAGTGTGTGTGTGTGTGTGTGTGTGTGTGTGTGTGTGTGTGTGTGTGTGTGTGTGTGTGTGTGTGTGTGTGTGTGTGGGGAAGGGGGGCGGGGCTTGTGTCGTGTTCGTGTCGTGTTTGTGTGTGCACGTCATAGAGTTGTTTGGGTGCGTGCGCATGCGCGTGCGTGTAACCGTGTGTGTGGGCGGGCTGTGTTTGCGTACACGCGAGAGGGCATTCCCGGGGATGCCCTCTCGCATGCACGCATGTCTGCTTGTCAGACCAATCACAGCCCTTGTTGTTTTGTCCCGCCCCATAAATCCACCGTTGCCGCAGGGCTCGGCTCATTTCTCAAGGTTTACAGCGGGTGCTAGGTCGCTCGATACTAGGTCTCTCCGGTCGATGATAGATTACTATTGGAAACTGTTCTACTTGATTTCGGTTCATATATCACTGATCTACTTTCATTTCGTCGTCTTTTGTCTGAGGTGAGTAATATTACTTGATATATACTTTTTTCTCGAACAGAATTGTCACATCCGTGGCCGTGAGGTGAGAACTTTATATTTGAAATGTGAACGTTTATGTACATGTACGGGCCTTAAATGAATTAAGTACAAACGCCAGGTTACGTTTGTTTCAGGCCCTGGACTCTGTTGGCTTGTTTTCATAAACTTATGTCACAATCGACCTGTCCATAACAATTCATTATACAACGCAGAATGCAGCTTTTAATCAACATTGCATTTGTTATATCTTGTCTGTTAAAATTGAGCTTGTAGATCTGCTAAAACTAACTTTAAGCAGCCTCTGAAACTGGGTTAAAACTAACGGCTATAAACGTATGCCTACAACTTCCGCATGGCAGTGACGTAAATGATTACATTATCAACAGTATTGCTATCATGTTTATGTATTTACCAGGGACACAGTGCACATTAATCAACATGTTGGTTTTCACATCCGTGTAATGAACCAGAGTTAGCCAGAAGCTAGCTTTCATCTGTAGTCCCTGAGCAGGCTGTTAAAAGTGCTGATTCATACAAAAACGGTTGTATTAATACCATACAAGACCAGTAGACATAGTACAGGAGACAGAACAATTATATTTTATATGTTGGTGGACTTTACTGAGACAATGGCAAACAACGTGGCTTTGACTCAGTATAGAGTAACATGAGTTTAACTCTAGAAGGAGATGTTGTTGTAATTTGACTGTTTTACTAGCAGTAAATAGACATTCATTTGACGCACTGTTTGGTTCAACAAGTGTTTATCTGCACCGAGCATTGTACTGGGTTGACTAATGTTAGAGGACGCCGTGGCTTTGTTGTTTGTTGTTGTTTCTCTCGCTGAACCTGGCAACTTGCCATGTCCGCTTATTGTAAGCGGATGGTCGCGCTTCTTTTGGGGCTTGTTTTGGGGTTGAAAAGGACCGTAATGAGAGTAGACGGTACACGGTCGGTCGTACCGTGTCGGTCGCGCACGCGCGCCACTCTCAATTGTATATTAGGATCATCATATTTATGATTATGTCCACATTTGCCTCTAAATTGTGGAGAAACTGTCGATGCGGAACCAAACTGTCAAGCAATTGTTTCCGCCCAGACACGTTTCACTGTTGCACATGTCGAAAATAGCAGATCTACAAGCGAGCTTGTAGATCGGCTATTTTCAAATAGACTATGTATAAAATAAGGCTAACGTGGTTAAGGTATGTTTTATAATGTAATCATTTATATCTTAAAAGTAACTAGTAACTAAAGTTTTCAAATAATTGTAGTGGAGTAAAAGTACAATATTTGCCTCTGAGATGTAGTGGAGTAGAAGTAAAAGTATTGGAAATTGGAAATACTCAAGTAAAGTAGAAATACCTCAAAATTGTACTTAAGTACAGTACTTAAGTAAATGTACTTAGTTACGCAAGTTCTATGCTTGGTTCAGGTGTTTGGAAGGACAAAAAAAACAGAACATATTTGCATATCTGGTTTAATAAAGACATAAGCCAATCCTTTTACAGCTTCATAAGTCATAAGGGGAACTTTAGCTTTGACGTGTTTTGGCAATTAAAGCAAAGATGTCAACATGTGTGTTCCCAAATATGAGATTTATGATATGAGAGCATTGGCCGTACTGACGCACGCTGGAATGATTACCAACGTTTGTCTGTGACTGTGTTGTGGTATTAAATCATGCTGCAGTTTTTTTTAGATCTTACCACAATACTGATATTCAGCATGATGTACAATATATTTTTTTAAATTTCAATTGAAAAGAAAAGGGGCAATCCTTCTTGAAGGTAAAGCCTTTATCGAATAGCTATAATTTCATTTTAGAAAAAAAAACATGTGTCCACCTACAGAACTCGGCCTTTATGAATTGAATAGGCAGGACCACAATGGAAACAAGCCCTCAGGGATTTTTGTGTTATCCTTTTAGCATTATTGTGTAGGCCTTACTGTGCCTCTGTACGTTTTGCAAACTGCTGATAAAGAATTCAATCAATCAAAGCCACACAGCAATTTGCATGATGCTCAAGCAATGGCTGAACATGGCTTGCTATCATGCTGCCTAGGATGGCAAATAAACAGTGATATGTTGGATGGATGGATAGGCTTTTAGTTTAGTGGTGTTAGTTAACAAAATCCAGTGTCGTAAACATACATGTCGTTACAATACACAATGTCATTTAGAAAACGGTTTGGAAAACAAACCCTCAAACGTGTTGCTCTGCTCCGTTCCCCAGGTGGTGAAGCTTCACACCAAGCTGGGGAAACCCATCCCTTCCACGAAGCCCAGCGTGGTCACCCAGACCTCCTCCTCCACCACGGCCGCCCCCAGTAAGACCCCCTCCTCTGGCCTGGGCAGCTCCAGCACCGCCTCTTCGTCCCTGTCCATGGGCACCTCCTCCTCCAATGCTTCTGCCTCCCACCCACAACTCCTCCTACCTGAAGCCGGTCAACATAGTGAGCGGTGGCGGGGGGGGCGCTCGGCAACAGTCTGTCGTCTGCCAACTCCACCGCCCCCGTCAAGAAGGCCTCCGCCCCCAAGATCAACTCTGTCGGTCAGTAGGTCCCCTTTGAATTTTGACGTCTCCTGGCGGTATTTGACAATGACTTCATTCTCCACCTTGTTGCCATTATGCTCTGTACTGTGTTTTTGCTGTATTCCTGTTTGATTAGTATAGCTCTGCATTTAACCAGTTCAACCACATGAATCCTAGCGTCCCTATTCGGGGCTTGTCGTAATAGGCAAACATTCAGTGAAAACAAAAATCGTCTCACTACACGTCACGAGGCGTTGTGTGAGCTTGTAGATCGGCAGAGATTGATGAGTGATAGAAAAGGACGGGGCCAATTACAGACCCCTTGCACACCCATCTAAGTATATAGGGTTTAAGTCATTGAACCCCTATATGTACTTATCACACAATGAATAAAGAAAACGACTTCCATTTTCACTTTAAAAATGATAAAACATTTTTTTTTTTACAATTTACACCTATAATGACGTGCCCAAAATAGGGACACCAGGTGGTTCAAACACTCATCACTAATAAAGAGTGAAGCTGGTTTCACAGAGCGTGCTTTGCACTCAAAGGCTACATGCCAATGTCTGGATAAGTCTCTGCCAACTTGTGTAGTGATGGACGGCAACCAGGCGTGCGTTTCCAAACCTAACATTTCTTGAAGTTCTGTGCCTTGTAGAATAACAAGTGTATAACCTAGTTTAACCATGCAGTCAAATGGCCAATAGTTCACTCCTGGCCCTTGCAAATGGAAACGGTCATTGTCCGAAAGTGAGGTTCTGTGACGATCCTTTGGCAAGTATGTTTTTACGATTGATTTGACCTCTATGGACCCTTTAGAAAAGATTTAGCCCCCAGGTCCCTCCCAAAAATCCCGGCATTGTTTGCTAGACAGCCAAATTCAAAATGGCGCCCGGCGCCATCTCTAAAAAATAACTTTTGATCTGGATGACCTAGAATCATGTATGAAGGCACTTTTCCAAACAAGTCAACCATGAGGATTCCAAATCTGACACAATTTTAATTGTCAGACCTCGTTTTGACTCCGAAATTCCAGATGGCCGACATCCAGTACAGTATAAACTTATACCCAGGGGGCAAAGAACCAGATGGGCTAGAAATAAAAACTTGGTGTCTATTTCATGGTTTCAGAGCATGAGAAACTCAATGGAATACTTATCTTTATGATTGGGTGTGTCTGGACCTTTAATTTGCATATTTCCAAGATGGACGCCACGCGAAAATGAGTTTTACTATGACTTTTACAGTGACAGCTTACTGTTATGGCAAAAAGTCTGCTTTTTAAGCAATATGAACACATTTGGTCAGTTTGCGCTTTAATTTATATGTTGTCAATATGGCTGCAGTCATAAATAATGTATGGTATTACATTTTCCATTTATTGATTTATAGATCTATAGTTGTGGGGATGATTGCAGAGAAAAATCGGAGAAAAAGCCCACAATGTACCTTATGTATCATTTTAATAAACTAAATACAATATAAACAGACACATGCACACTCCAAGACTTGCCAAAAACTTCAACTTTAGGGCTATACAAATTAACATAGTGGTATGCATTCAAGTAACATAACAAAAGATAGACTACTTAGTGACAAATAGAGTAAAAGCGGAGTTGAGGTTGCCTACAAAAGGTTCATTTTGACCTCTATGGTTCTGTCTTGCCTGCTTCTAAAGCCAATGATACTATGGTACAATGCTATTCACTGTCACTGTTGTCATGTTGCACTGATCCTGCTGCATCGTGTCTCCAGTCCCTGGCAACGGCATCCTAAGTAGAATGGAAATGCCTTCTTTGCACGGGAACAGTTTTTGATACAGCTGCATGATATTGCCTTGTTCATTGACACAGGCCAGGCTGGCTCGGTAGATGCAAGGGGGACTGCATTGCTAGCACTGAGAGAACATCCATACTCTGTGAAAGAAGGAATATCCGGCTTGGCGATATGTGCACATTTATCTATTATGGTTGCTAGAACAGCTCTTCTCAGGTGCAGGTCAAAGGAATTATCTGTCGGGGGCAGCAGCTTTAAGAGGGTTGATCTATTATTGAGGAACTTGTACACTCTAAGCTTACTCAGGTCAAAATCCTCCTGGTGGTCCGCTTTGGATGTATATACAGCAATTGTGAGGTCTCGTGCCTGATTGATGGACGTCATCTGAGAGGGAATCATAAGAGTTTTCACCAAACTCCTCAAGTGCAGAGATCCAGACGCATGATGGCCTTGAACCATGCCTTCTTCCCAGTGAAGAAGGGATAGCTGGTGGTACAGTATCTCTGCCACTTAAACTATGGATAAAGGGCAGGGCACGACACTGTGTGAGACCCAGTGCTGATACCATTTGATGGATAGGAAGGTATGAATTTTGCTCTGTTCTCACCCACAGCTCTGGAAGGCATCGGAGATGGGTTGCTGCATAGTAAAGGCACATGATGATGATGTCTGTGTCATTGGCATGGATGACAGCGCCGCCCATGGCTGCTGTGGTGTTGGGGAGTGTTGTTTCTGTCTGTTGTAAACTGTGCTCCGCTGTACCAAATGAAATTCCTAACATGTTCACATGTCATGGCAATAAAGTCTTCTGATTCTGATTCTGACAACTCTGTCAACTTTGTCATTCTGGACACTGTACAGGGTGTGGAGTATTATTCTTGTATCAGCCTCCTGTTGTGTGGATTCTAGTGCAGGGACATCTTCAATAGACCCCTCCTTGATCACCACACTCCTTGTCTCTTCTTTAAACCCCCCACCCAGGTAAAGATGTGTTGGACCAAGTGCCGACTTAAGTTTCTCATTTTCACACCATTCGTCACAGAGGAAACTCAATAGGTTTGCCTTGTTAGCTGACACAGCAAAAAACTCCTGAGGATCTGGAGCTGTGTAATGCATACTGACTTCATATTCTTTGGTAGGTTTTGGTCAAGCATATCTGTGTTCTTGCTCAGCTGTCTTAAGACTAGGTCCACAGTACCGGTCAAAACAGATGTGAATGATCTCTGTGCCAGCAGGCACATCATTCAACAGCAGACGTTGGTATCGTTCAGCGATTGTTCCAAATGCTTCACCTTTCAGGAACGACCAATGGCGCATGGCATACATGGCATCAATAACTACTGCTGTTTTTCTGTCTTCTGTAGGCAGGTCAGGGATACATGCAACTTTGGTCTCCTCTTTCAGGACCTTCACAAGGCTTGCCTTGGTACCTGTTCTCATCCTGCCATCTTCCTGGAAGAGGGAAGGGGGGAAGTCACTGCACTCGTGGTTGCCTATAAAGTCAACAAGGTTGAGTTCTCCACCACTGGCTATGATTAGGGTCATGCGCAGGAGGGCAGTAATTTCATTGCTCTTGCCAGGTGCTGAGGTTTTCCCCTTAGATTGTTTAGATTTTGTGTTTTGAGTGTAGAAAGTGTTAAGCTTCATTATTCTTGTCTTCTTCTGTTCACTGGACAGTGACTCACACAGTGCCTTCAGACCCAGTTCTTTCACACTCATCAAGTCGTCCTTGACTGTGGAATCAGCACACTGTCCTGTAGATACTGTATGTTGATCATGGATGATGTGCTCACTGTAAATGGGTTAGTCTCCACTGCTGCCTTGACTACCATCTCTGCATCCCGGATTACACGACTCTGACCAGACTCATGGTGTGGGTCTGCCATATTGACAACATATAAATTAAGCTCAAACTGACCAAATGTGTTCATATTACTTAAAAAGCAGACTTTTTGCCATAACAGTCAGCTGTCACTGTAAAAGTCAAAGTAAAACTCATTTCCGCGTGGCGTCCATCTTGGAAATATGCAAATTAAAGGTCCAGACACACCCAATCATAAAGATAAGTATTCCATTGAGTTTCCCATGCTCTGAAACCATGAAATAGACACCAAGTTTTTATTTCTAGCCCATCTGGTTCTTTGCCCCCTGGGTATAAGTTTTTACTGTACTGGATGTCGGCCATCTTGAATTTCGGAGTCAAAACGAGGTCTGACAATTAAAATTGTGTCAGATTTGGAATCCTCATGGTTGACTTGTATGGAAAAGTGCCTTCATACATGATTCTAGGTCATCCAGATCAAAAGTTAATTTTTAGAGATGGCGCCGGGCGCCATTTTGAATTTGGCTGTCTAGCAAAAAATGCCGGGATTTTTGGGAGGGACCTGGGGGCTAAATCTTTTCTAAAGGGTCCATAGAGGTCAAATCAATCGTAAAAACATACTTGCCAAAGGATGGTCACAGAACCTCACTTTCGGACCCTACTATTGTTTTCTTTTTTTTTTTATTATTGTGATTTATTGCATTTGTATGCTGTCCATTAGTCAAAGCATCTGTGGACTAGTGACTCCTCAGTAAAATGTAAAATGGAATGTCACAGTTTTAAGTAAACCAATACTAAGAATCTTTGAATGGGATTGTGTGTTAATAGTGATGTTTTGTTTGTTTTTGCATGATCAAAATTTTGATTTGCAAATTCTTATCGGTTAATCAATTCATTTTTTGTGTGTATTTACGATTAGAGGTTGGGTGTTCACTAATGTCTATGGTAAATTTACGGTAACTTTTGATTGAAAAATAAGGCCCTGCTACAAATAATAACTTCTCTAGCTGTGGTCTTTTGGAGCAGTAAGGATGAAGTCATTAGTAGACACAATTTCGGGTTTTATCGTATTTGTTGGCTGTTCACTTCATCCAATGCCATCTGCAAACTCACAACACCTTGCATCGCCTATTTTCGCCACTAAATAGGCAATTTATGAAATATTGGAAGAGGGTTTGTGCCCAATAGCAATGGTCTGAGACTAAAGAACCCTACCTCCCCCTTCGCCCCTTGCAGGAGGAAACAAACTGCAGACCACGGCGAAAGCGGATGAGATGAAGGCGGCGGAGATATCCAAGCCAACGCCACCCTCCATGGCTGCCCCAGAGACCAAGAATGATATCTCTGATTGGCTGTCTGCGGCGGCGCTAGCTGCACTGCAGAACGACGTGCAGCCTGTTGGACACGACTACGTTGAAGAGGTATTCTGACAGTTCACTTGGGTGTTGCTTGCCAAAAATAACTGATCTACATGCTAACACGTCGCATCACGACACATTGTTAGCTTGTAGATCAGTTATTTTTGTGAGTATAAATTATATTGTGAAATTTTCCTTGGCAAAAAAAGTATGCACAACTGCAGCAGCCCAAATAGGGAGACAGCTGTTTTTTGTTTAACAAACCCCACTGGCCATGAACCAGAGGGGAAGGCCAGTGCTGTGGATGTGGGGATGTAATCGTTCTATATTGCACTCCATCAAACACAAGTATAAAAGAGTTATGAAGACTGGCTCTGAGTCTGCCGTACAATTGTATTTTTACGGCGTTGCTCGGCCATACCCTACCTGTCTATGAGAGGGTCTGTGTGTCACAAACCACAGGACCAATCAGTGCTAAACTTTGCATGCCCGCTACACAGAATTAACTCCACTTTGGAGCCATGCTGTTGGATCCTTTAAGAGTTCAAGTTAAAAACCACTGCTATATCAGACGGGTACGTTCAACTCGCCACTGACTGGACTCGTCATGGTGAAGAAAAGTCCTCCTAGAGCTGTCATTCTCAAAGCTTTTTAAAAACTTTGATGACCTCCAGTTTGGTGTGCATTAGGCCAGTGGTGCTCAAACGTTTTAATTTCAATGACCCCTCATAACTCTGAGTGTACAAATGGAACCAAATGGACCCGTACGGGTCCATTTGGTTCCATTTGTACACTCTCAAAAGTTCCAGACCTGTACGTGTCCATTTGGAACCACCTCAAGGAACCCTGAGGGTCCCTGGACCCCCACCACTGCATTAGGGTCCATTTGCTTCCATTTGTACAAAAAAGGTCAATCTATAAGTGTGGTTCTCACAACGCTTGTATACTCGGCTACTTTTGAAAATGTTTCACAATGACCCGACCACAACAAACATTTATTTCTTAAAACATCAAAGAGTCACGGCACACTCATGGCTGCTGATGCCAAACCAGTTTATTAAGGACAAGAGAACAACAAAAACATGTGTTGTTTATATCCCACATGGTTTTTGGATAATGGATATGTTTTGTGTTTTGTGCAACCTTTAAAAAAAAAGTTATCTTTTTGTACTATTCTCTATTTCCCCACATAGCCCCCAAACCAGCGTACACGCAATGTATGACGCCGTACACCCAGACCCAGCAGACGCGCCAGGTGACTGCCATCAAACCGGCCACGCCCAGCCAGGGCACCTCCACCTTCTCCATCTGCCCGGTGTCGTCCACCGTGCAGCCCGTACCCTCTGCTGGAGCGGCCGTAGTGCCGTCGTACTCACAGAGCCCGACCTACAGCACCAACGCTGTCACATATTCTGGTAAGGAAATGCCCGGCCGTCACCCACACATACAAGTTACCCACACGCTAAACCCAAACGTAGTCGAGCAATATAGTAGAATGTGAGCTGCAGAAACACATTTAATTGATCTGGGTGCCATCGTTATAATAACCCATTAAAACCGGGAAAGCATCTGTCATTTTAGATTTTAGCTGTATAGCAAAACACGTTTTAAGAACACTTAAAATATCTCTCAATAAATGTTCAAAAATAGCAGATGTACAATCTCACAGTCATCACTTTGTGCCGCGCTGCGAGCTTGTACATCTGCTATTTTTGAATAATTTTGAATGGATGCAACGTGTTCATTACTTTGCAACGTTCCCCATACATAGGCTGTCGCTCGTATTCGCTTGCGCAAAATTCACTTCAGTCGAAACATAATTATTCAACGTACGCGAGTTGTGTCGCATCGGGCGTAGATGCAGAATCTTGTCACTCAAAACACAGTTTAGCTAGACTGCACATTTTAGAATGGAGGAGGAAGCCAAAAGTTCCCAGTGTTAAACACTGACGCATTTGATTTCTTTCTGAGATGCTGTGGCTTGTAGACTTAGAATAGGCTCTATGCACAGCAGCCATATTATCACTTCTTTCATAGGTGTTACCAATGATACTAATGAAGGCTCCGTTCCATTTAGTGTAGCACAGTGGTTTCCCACAACCCCCATAACTCTGAGAGTGTACAAATTTACATACATTTGTACACTCTCAGAGTTACACACCTGCAAGGGGCCATTTGGAAGCCCATGAGGGTCCCTGGACCCCAACTGTAGACCCACTGGTGTAACAGAGTGTTTCCAGTGAGCCAACATGCACAATATCAGCACCCTGACTCTGTTTGACCAGAATGGAACAGAGCTTTCATTAGTATCATTGGTAACACCTGTGAATGTCTTCATGATATGGCTGCTGTGAATAGAGCCTATTGGTATCTTTAAAAAATATATTTTATTGAAATGCATTTCTTCATCACTGCCCCTATTCCTGCTCCATAGGTACGTCTTACTCGGGCTACGAGGCTGCCGTGTACTCTGCTGCCTCCACATATTACCAGCAGCAACAGAAGCAGGCGGTGGCCGCGGTAGCCGCTACAGCAGTATATGTGGTTTCTACACTGTTACAGGTGGTCCAAATGCTGGCGACAGAGCTCCCGTCTGTGAGGAAAACCAGCTAACCACAGAAACCCAGTGTCGTGAGGCCATTGTATATGGCTGTATGTATGTATGTATGTGGCTCTTCAACTGCCTTGCATTAACCCACTAAGACCTGAGGAAGCGTCTGTGTCACTTTTTCATTTGAGCTAAAAAGCATTATTTTACACTTTGACTATTCAAAAATAGAAGATATACAAGCTCATAGCGCGGCACCGAGTGCCGCGCTATGAGCTTGTAGATCTGCTATTTTTTGAAAATATATATTCTTTTAAAGCGAACAATAACTCAAATCTTTCCTTCTGGGGGTCCATGTAACAAAATATTTTGAGACGGGGGTCCGCGGCCAAATTCATATCATTTTGGGGGGTCCTTTACATTTTGCAGAATATAAATTATACAGCAGAAAATGTCCTTATGGTTCATCTTGCATATTGTGGCAATAAAAGTGATTCTGGAGGCTACCTAATCGTGACCAAAACATCCCATTGCGATCCGGCTCTAAACTGTTTGCAAACGGTGACTAATTTTAACAGCAAGACTAATAAAGTTCTCTTTTCACAGACTGGGACCAGTGTCCAGGGGCATCTGGACAGCATCACAGAGAGCCTTCAACCCTATCTGCTTGCTGTGGGTATCCAGAAGAGAGTGATTCACAATGAAGTACTTCATTGTGATTGACAAACGTGCAATCCCTTGTAAGTCACCCAGGGGTTGACACTAACGCCTGCCCGACTCACCCCTCCTCTCCCCTCTTCTAACCTCGTCTCCTCTCCTCTCCCCTATTCTCCCCTCCCCTCCTCTCCTCTCCCCTTCTCTCCTTCTCTCCATATCTACAAGCTCACTGTGAGTTTAATGTTTGAAAAATTGCAGATCTACAAGCTCACTGTAAACTTGTTGCCTTATTTTAAATAGCCGATCGACAAGCTCACTTGTCAGCTTGTAGATAACTTGTGAGCTTGTAGATCTGCTGTTGTCACTATATTTATATAGTGACAAATATATATTTGTGTCTAAAATACAGTATTTTTGCTTGAAATTTTCAGCTGTGGCGTGGCTGGATCTGATATCTTGGCCAACACAGCTGTGGACTGAGGGGACCGTCCCAGACTGCACTACTGCAAGGTTTGTTTAACATAACATGACACATGTGCAAATCAAAACCTTTTAGATCTAACTATCTAATGTTAGCATATGGACATTTTCTTGTGGTCAGTCCATTGTCCGTTTTTAAGGAGGCATTGCCAATATATATACTCTGTAGCTTAACTCTTTGACTGCCATATGAACAGTGTAATAGTGTGCCACTGCTGCCAGCAAAAACAGTGATTTTTACTGTATCAGTTTGCATAGAAAAATACTGTACTTGTACTTCTATCCACTACAGCTCAGAGGCAAATATTGTACTTTTAATCCACTACAATTGTTAGAAAACTTTAGTTACTTTGTAGATTTTGGTTATTGTTTAAAAAAACATAGGGTACATTAACCACTTCAGCCCCATTTAAACTTTGGCTATTTGAAAATGGCAGATCTACAAGCTCACAATGCAACATGTTGTGAGCTTGTAGGCTTACAAGCTCACTTGTCAGCTTGTTGGACACTTGTGAGCTTGTAGATCTGCTATTGTCTATTGATATGCATGTACTTTCATAGCTTTGTGTCTAAAATATTGTATTTCTTTTTTTTACAGCTCCTGCTGCGGACACAGGTGACAGACACACCATCCCAGACCTACTGCAAGGTGTGTAACTATCTAATGTTGGCTTATTGACATTGTCTTGGGGTCAAATACTAGGTTGTGGAGGTCTGTGGTTTAATGCATAGGCTAAAAAATGGAAGCTCTTTGACACTACAATAGTTTGAGAACCACTGGTATTCAGGTGACAAGTATATGTTGCTTACATTTTCTATAGTTGTCAGCTAATAATAATAATACATTTTATTTATAACGCACTTTACATTCTCACGGATGTCAGAGTGCTACAGATTAAAAGCAGAGCATAAAAACAGCATAGGCAACAAAACAATTACAATAGACCCAACCAGGCTAAACTAAAGGGCCAACTTTTAGAAATTAAAACTCAATACGAAAAACAAACAAAGTCCATGAAAAATTAGAAAAATGCTTTTTTTTAAAGGTAGGTTTTTAGTCCATTTTTAAAAGCATCTGTGGACTGTGGCGCTCTCAGGTGGTCTGGGAGGGCATTCCACAGACATGGGGCTGTGTGACAGAAGGCCCGGTCGCCCATGGTGCGGAGGTTGGTGTCAGGGACAACAAGAAGGTTGGTGTTGTTGGAGCGGAGGCTTCGGGTGGCAGGTTTTGGGGTGAGGAGTTCTTTGAGGTAGGGGGGCGGGGGGGCGTTGCCGTAAATGCACTGATGGGTGAGAAGGGAAATCTTGTATTCGGTCCTGAAGGAGATGGGGAGCCAGTGAAGTGAGCGGAGGGTGGGTGTGATATGGTCATATTTTCGCACTCTCATCAGGACCCTAGCAGCGCTGTTTTGGATGTATTGCTCTTGTTAGGGATCCCGATGAGTAGTGCATTGCAGTAATCCAGCCTGGAGGAGATAAAGGCGTGGACGAGTCAGCTGACTGAAAGGTGATAATAGGGGGGTGATTAGAGGTGTGGTTATCCATATGTGGCCAATATTTCAGCACAATATGACAGTTTTCAAGATGGATCTTGGCACTGTTTCTTTGCTATTGTCCAGTTTATAGAAAGCTATATGCTGATAGCCATTATTGCTTTGTGTTTGTTTAGTAACAGGGAACAGCCTGTCTCTGCAGGTCCTTTTTAAACAGAAAATTAAGGGTGTGTTGGCAATTTCATCCAACCATAATCAACAACTTGATTGTATAGGATGTGTCCTGTATGAGTTCTCTCTCCTGATTGGATGAAATTGGTATCTCAAAATCACAATTTAGTTTTAAAGGCAGTTACTGTATTCACCCAGAAGCAGTATAATAGCAGTCGCACCCCTACTTAAGTAAGACTGTGTTTGCATACTGGTACAGTGGTGTAGTTAACTGGTATAGTTGCTGTGTTTTCACGTCGTGGATGCAATGTATTATTTAGTATATTCGTTTCCATTTGAAAGTATGCTTTAATAAGTACCTGGCATACAAACATGCTCACTTCTGTGTGCCTACGTGTCTTTGGGTCATTCCAGGGCCAGTGTTTAAAGGAGGAGTTCACCCAAAAAATTACTTATTTTCTATCAATTGCACACCCTATGAAGCCTTGAATCCATGGATTATTTTTTGTTTTTGTCGCATTCCTAAGCCAATAATTTGATTCCCGTCTCCTACCAGCTAATGTATCCGGTAGGAGACAAAGTAGATTATTTGTGTCTCCTACCGGAAATACACACGGTCATCAAATTATTGTCTTAGGAATGCCACAAAAACAAAAATAAATCCATGAAATCAAGGCATAAATCACAGTATTATTCATATTGTAGCATTGTTTTGCCTTATTCATATTATAGCATTGTTTTGTCTTATTCATATTGTAGCATTGTTTTGTCTTTTTTCATAACTATTGATTGTGAAGCATTTGTTTGAAAAGAACACTAACACTTGTTTCCCTGTTTTTCAGAAGCCGTCTAGCACTGACATTTTTTTTGCCTTTAACCTTTTTCTACTTTTCAGGAATGTTCTTTGTGAATAATTGTCATATTTCTAAGATAATTGCATTCCATTTATGTTGTGGCTCGTGAACCGGTAGTACCCAATTTCTATAACACAATATATGCCATCCCTGAATTTAATAACAAACTCACACATGAAATAATCAATTCTAACAAATGCATAACAAACTATTTTGGATTGTATACTGCCTTTTCATAACCCACTACCTTATATTTACATGTGCATGTTGTAAATGTTTAACTCACCATTTGTTTTTAGGGCTGTAAGACTGTAACACTTATTAGGACTAAATTATTTTTTAATTCATTTTGACAAAAAAAAATGTTTTATTCAAACAGCCAATATACACTTATTAAAATAGGACTTAATTTCTTAATTAAACTAATAAATGTAATCCCAAAATAATTATGGAAAATGTTACACATTGATTCATTGATAATACAAAATTAAATATCTACAAAATACACTTTGAGATAATTAACTTAATCAATATAGTTGCAGCCCTACAATTTGTACCTATTTTTCAGAATGTTACATGTTGTTTAATAATATATTAATATATTTACCAGGAGCTTGCTTGATCCCCTTTTTTAACAAATGGGTCGGTGCAAGAATGTTTTCCCCGTGCACTCCTAAATTGGCTGAAATAGGAGGCGGGTTTTTTGCTTCACCCTGGAAAATATTGAATTTACTTAAAAGTTAGAATATCATTTTGGATAATAACAGTAATAGTAGTAATAATAATCATTATAGCATCAACAATATATCTGTCAATAATAAACTGTTTACAGGCATTGTAATAGTTACCATAATATATAATTGTATAATTATCACTAATAACTATAATTAACCTATATATAGAATCATAAAATATAACCATACTATTATTACATATATAATCATAATAACAACAACTATAATAACAATAATTGATAGGACATTATACCAAATATATTGATGGTGTTGCTTACAGTAAAGGTACCAATAATACAATTGTGTTAATAAATACTTTAAACTATATCTGCTCTGCTTTGTCTCTACTTATTATTCTTTTTACCATGTGGTTGAAAAGTGAATCTATATGTTTGGTAATGTATTTAGTCACATGTATTTAACATTTACAATGAATACAGATGTGTGTTTTTTTTTTTCTGTTGGAATTACTATTCATAATCAGAAGGGTTCTTCACTACTAAAGCTGAACAAAAAGTGAAACTTTGGAATGTAACATCTCTTAATACCTAAGCCCATACACATATGAACATAATACACAAAAGTTGTTTGTTTAACTGACAATACTTTTTGCCTTCTACAATCTGGTGTTTTAATTTATTTGACCAACTTATCCACTTAACGGTTTGATCCATGCAAGAGTCAAAGCTTGTAATTGAAAGTGTTGTCAGACTATAATCTCTGCCTGCTGGACAAAATGGACTTCAATCCCTCTACTGTGTGTAAAACTGTGAAGCAATCTACATGGACATTAGAGCTTAACCAAAACTCCTGCCTGGTGATGACAAGCCTGTCACAATGTAGGCTAAACAATATTTTTTCATTGTGGTATTGACGCCATTCAGTAACATTGATGTGCCTGATATGTTGGGGAGTATCTATTTTACAATATACAAAATGGTATGGCTTCAACCCAGCTACTAGCCAGGTCAACAAGTATCGTAATGGTTCCACATGTATTATATGGTGAGACATTCCCAAGTACATTACAAGGTATTTAATATCTATTATCAGGCTGGGGAAAATTGGTGCTGAATCTTATACTCACAAAACATGACATCATAATATAAGGAAAACATGAAATGTGAAAATATTTACAACTTGTTTGCAAATAGCAGATATGCCATTTACTCTATATACACAGGGTATTGTATCCTCAATATCTCAGATCAGAACAATAAGGTAAAAAAAAACAGGCAAGTTTGCTTTAACAATAATTTATTTTGAGATCTTCAACACCACTGGGGACTGGACTGTGAACTACTATGTGACGATGGATTCCTTGGACCCCCATGGCCGCAACCCAGAACTCTGCGTCGGCGCAACCACACTTTGCAATTGCCCTGAATTGTGAAAATTCTAGTTCAGTCTTATGCTAGATGTGCTCCTGTTTCTGCTCAACATTGTAACATTTTATTTTATTTGTATGGTATATATTTTACCACAAATGTTTAGCAAAATGTCCCAAATCATACCCCATCAACCAAGACAGTTAATAATGGAAAATTATATTATTGAGCATCGGAACACACGTTTAATTTAATGTTTAATATGTCCATAATGATTGATGAAGAGCATAGAGTTAAAAAAAAATAAGGGTCAATAACTGTCATTATTCGACTGTTCTCTTGGGATAAAAAAAACTAAAACAAAACAATTAAACATCAACGGTATAATTTGAATTACCGGCTTGCTCCTCCGGACGCGAAACGTAACGTCTGGGGGGTGACAGATACATTTTTACACCCACCCTTTGTTATTGTGGTCCAAGTGAAGACGATGATTACTTTTAATTGAAAGCCATGTGTAATAATTAAAAGTAACTTCCCCTACACTGTCTATGAATTGACCTTCCTTCTCTCCGTGTCTTCCGGGTTGCAGTTGGAGGTTCTTCACCTGCTGTCTCCAGAACAGAAGGCCGAGCTGCTACTGAGGCCTGAGGTTGCAGGCCTGGACAACGGGACCCTCAGCCTGGTCTTCCACAGCTTGATGACCGGTGGTCCTGGGCCCACCCCCGGATACACATACACCTCACATAGCCCCTACTCACCACCATCACCACCACAGAATAGCTTCAGAGAGGTTGCATAGCTTTAAATATTATACATTTCTTTCATCCAATTAAACTTTTACCAGATTGTTGATGGTAATCTTCAAAACCTTAAACAATATTATTTTGTTCTTTTTGAAACACTTGCAGGTGGTGAATGGGTTGATGGGAGGTTTCAGACCTGTTGGGAGCCTCGTCAGTGAGTTTGTGTCTCTCACACGTGAGGTACATACAGCGTACATACATATACTATATGCATATATGAGAAGACAATTACTTGTTTTTATATGACTAGTTTATTATGATTATGCATATTACATCTGCTAACCTGACCCTGACATTCCTATCTATCTGTTGCTCTCCAGAGAAATGTATCCGAGATCGGAAGCATGACTCTGACCCAGACCCTGCTGAACTGGACCCTAGCTGAGCTGGCTGGCATGTACACGCCACATAATACGTCCATAGACCTAAACTTTTAAGAAAAATCATTATGAATTATAAAGTATGCATATTTAAAAAATGTATTTCTTAAAATCTTCTTAAAATCTTTTGTATTCCTTTTCCTTTTCTTTCATTTCTGAAAATCTGTTGATTTAAAAAAAAAAAAGATTGTGGGACTTTGTTTATTTTTGAAAAAACAAAAAACAAGCAGGATATTTACTTTACCTTACTTTAATTCATAAAACCTGGTCTGTGACCCAAACATGGGTCAAGAGTAAGACCCTACGTTTGGAAAACACTTATAGTCGAAATACACAAAATAGTCCCGGAATAATGATACATTTCTTTGCATTGCTGGGTCCAGAGTAAAAGACCTGAGTCATCATATGCGTCTCATGGATCCTGATCACAACCACAGCCCAGTGATGTACGAACACTTCATCCATTCCTTCTTGCTACATCACAACACGTCCGGTAAGTGAACCAAGTAGCCATAGCTAGAGACAAGCTCAGAGGACCATTTGTCTGCAGATGTACAGGAATTTCTGTTGCTTTCAGGGTACATTTTTGAGTAAAACATTACTCTATTCTAATACTATACTATTATAGCCTACACTGACTTGTGTATTTATCTTCAGATCCTCAGTGTGTCTCCTCATCCAGCCATAGTGCAGAATGGCTGGAGGAGAAAATAACATTCACAAAAAAATCACTACCAATCAGCTTTAAATTGCCTGAAACGTGCTCCTAACAGGTTTTTGGGGGTCACTCGTCACTTTTCGTCACTACCGAAACGGAAAAAAAAAATCACAAAAAAATCACTACCAATCAGCTTTAAATTGCCTGAAACGTACTCCTAACAGGTTTTTGGGGGAACATTTTTTTTTCTGTTTTCGTCACTCGTCACTTTTCGTCACTACCGAAACGGGAAAAAAAAATCACAAAAAAATCACTACCAATCAGCTTTAAATTGCCTGAAACGTGCTCCTAACAGGTTTTTGGGGGAACATTTTTTTTTCTGTTTTCGTCACTCGTCACTTTTCGTCACTACCGAAAACGGGAAAAAAAATTCACAAAAAAATCACTACCAATCAGCTTTAAATTGCCTGAAACGTGCTCCTAACAGGTTTTTGGGGGAACAATTTTTTTTCTGTTTTCGTCACTCGTCACTTTTCGTCACTACCGAAACGGGAAAAAAAAATCACAAAAAAATCACTACCAATCAGCTTTAAATTGCCTGAAACGTGCTCCTAACAGGTTTTGGGGGAACAATTTTTTTTCTGTTTTCGTCACTCGTCACTTTTCGTCACTACCGAAACGGGGGAAAAAAATCACAAAAAAATCACTACCAATCAGCTTTAAATTGCCTGAAACGTGCTCCTAACAGGTTTTTGGGGGAACAATTTTTTTTCTGTTTTCGTCACTCGTCACTTTTCGTCACTGCCGAAACGGGAAAAAAAAATTCACAAAAAAATCACTACCAATCAGCTTTAAATTGCCTGAAACGTGCTCCTAACAGGTTTTTGGGGGAACAATTTTTTTTCTGTTTTCGTCACTCGTAACTTTTCGTCACTACCGAAACGGGGGAAAAAAATCACAAAAAAATCACTACCAATCAGCTTTAAATTGCCTGAAACGTGCTCCTAACAGGTTTTTGGGGGAACAATTTTTTTTCTGTTTTCGTCACTCGTCACTTTTCGTCACTACCGAAACGGGGGAAAAAAATCACAAAAAAATCACTACCAATCAGCTTTAAATTGCCTGAAACGTACTCCTAACAGGTTTTTGGGGGAACAATTTTTTTTCTGTTTTCGTCACTCGTCACTTTTCGTCACTACCAAAACGGGAAAAAAAAATCACAAAAAAATCACTACCAATCAGCTTTAAATTGCCTGAAACGTACTCCTAACAGGTTTTTGGGGGAACATTTTTTTTTCTGTTTTCGTCACTCGTCACTTTTCGTCACTACCGAAACGGGAAAAAAAAATCACAAAAAAATCACTACCAATCAGCTTTAAATTGCCTGAAACGTGCTCCTAACAGGTTTTTGGGGGAACAATTTTTTTTCTGTTTTCGTCACTCGTCACTTTTCGTCACTACCGAAACGGGGAAAAAAATTCACAAAAAAATCACTAGTACCAATCAGCTTTAAATTGCCTGAAACGTGCTCCTAACAGGTTTTTGGGGGAACATTTTTTTTTCTGTTTTCGTCACTCGTCACTTTTCGTCACTGCCGAAACGGGAAAAAAAATTCACAAAAAAATCACTACCAATCAGCTTTAAATTGCCTGAAACGTGCTCCTAACAGGTTTTTGGGGGAACAATTTTTTTTCTGTTTTCGTCACTCGTCACTTTTCGTCACTACCGAAACGGGGAAAAAAATTCACAAAAAAATCACTACCAATCAGCTTTAAATTGCCTGAAACGTGCTCCTAACAGGTTTTTGGGGGAACAATTTTTTTTCTGTTTTCGTCACTCGTCACTTTTCGTCACTACCGAAACGGGGGAAAGAAATCACAAAAAAATCACTACCAATTACATTACATTACATTACAGTCATTTAGCAGACGCTTTTATCCAAAGCGACTTACAATAAGTGCAATCAACAAAGGTAGGGAACGAAAGCTACTAATCACCAGAGGTTATAAGTGCATTTTCTGCAATAACAAGCAACCAAGAGCATACCTAGCGCTAAGGTAAAAGTGCAATATATCAGCTACCTATTTCCTTAAACAGATGAGACAAAGTAGTCAAATGAGCAGGAGCTAAAAACAAATAATTGTATTGACTAAACAAGATCCAATAAACAATTTTCGTCACTACCGAAACGGGGAAAAAAAATCACAAAAAAATCACTACCAATCAGCTTTAAATTGCCTGAAACGTACTCCTAACAGGTTTTTGGGGGAACAATTTTTTTTCTGTTTTCGTCACTCGTCACTTTTCGTCACTACCGAAACGGGAAAAAAAAAATCACAAAAAAATCACTACCAATCAGCTTTAAATTGCCTGAAACGTGCTCCTAACAGGTTTTTGGGGGAACAATTTTTTTTCTGTTTTCGTCACTCGTCACTTTTCGTCACTACCGAAACGGGGAAAAAAATTCACAAAAAAATCACTACCAATCAGCTTTAAATTGCCTGAAACGTGCTCCTAACAGGTTTTTGGGGGAACAATTTTTTTTCTGTTTTCGTCACTCGTCACTTTTCGTCACTACCGAAACGGGGGAAAAAAATCACAAAAAAATCACTACCAATCAGCTTTAAATTGCCTGAAACGTACTCCTAACAGGTTTTTGGGGGAACAATTTTTTTTCTGTTTTCGTCACTCGTCACTTTTCGTCACTACCGAAACGGGAAAAGAAAATCACAAAAAAATCACTACCAATCAGCTTTAAATTGCCTGAAACGTACTCCTAACAGGTTTTTGGGGGAACAATTTTTTTTCTGTTTTCGTCACTCGTCACTTTTCGTCACTACCGAAACGGGGAAAAAAAATCACAAAAAAATCACTACCAATCGGCTTTAAATTTCCTGAAACGTACTCCTAACAGGTTTTTGGGGGAACAATTTTTTTTCTGTTTTCGTCACTCGTCACTTTTCGTCACTACCGAAACAGGAAAAAAAAATCACAAAAAAATCACTACCAATCAGCTTTAAATTGCCTGAAACGTGCTCCTAACAGGTTTTTGGGGGAACAATTTTTTTTCTGTTTTCGTCACTCGTCACTTTTCGTCACTACCGAAACGGGGAAAAAAATTCACAAAAAAATCACTACCAATCAGCTTTAAATTGCCTGAAACGTGCTCCTAACAGGTTTTTGGGGGAACAATTTTTTTTCTGTTTTCGTCACTCGTCACTTTTCGTCACTACCGAAACGGGGGAAAAAAATCTAAAAAAAATCACTACCAATCAGCTTTAAATTGCCTTAAACGTACTCCTAACAGGTTTTTGGGGGAACAATTTTTTTTCTGTTTTCGTCACTCGTCACTTTTCGTCACTACCGAAACGGGAAAAAAAAAATCACAAAAAAATCACTACCAATCAGCTTTAAATTGCCTGAAACGTGCTCCTAACAGGTTTTTGGGGGAACAATTTTTTTTCTGTTTTCGTCACTCGTCACTTTTCGTCACTACCGAAACGGGGAAAAAAATTCACAAAAAAATCACTACCAATCAGCTTTAAATTGCCTGAAACGTGCTCCTAACAGGTTTTTGGGGGAACAATTTTTTTTCTGTTTTCGTCACTCGTCACTTTTCGTCACTACCGAAACGGGGGAAAAAAATCACAAAAAAATCACTACCAATCAGCTTTAAATTGCCTGAAACGTACTCCTAACAGGTTTTTGGGGGAACAATTTTTTTTCTGTTTTCGTCACTCGTCACTTTTCGTCACTACCGAAACGGGGAAAAAAAATCACAAAAAAATCACTACCAATCGGCTTTAAATTTCCTGAAACGTACTCCTAACAGGTTTTTGGGGGAACAATTTTTTTTCTGTTTTCGTCACTCGTCACTTTTCGTCACTACCGAAACAGGAAAAAAAAATCACAAAAAAATCACTACCAATCAGCTTTAAATTGCCTGAAACGTGCTCCTAACAGGTTTTTGGGGGAACAATTTTTTTTCTGTTTTCGTCACTCGTCACTTTTCGTCACTACCGAAACGGGGAAAAAAATTCACAAAAAAATCACTACCAATCAGCTTTAAATTGCCTGAAACGTGCTCCTAACAGGTTTTTGGGGGAACAATTTTTTTTCTGTTTTCGTCACTCGTCACTTTTCGTCACTACCGAAACGGGGGAAAAAAATCTAAAAAAAATCACTACCAATCAGCTTTAAATTGCCTTAAACGTACTCCTAACAGGTTTTTGGGGGAACAATTTTTTTTCTGTTTTCGTCACTCGTCACTTTTCGTCACTACCGAAACGGGGGAAAAAAATCACAAAAAAATCACTACCAATCAGCTTTAAATTGCCTGAAACGTGCTCCTAACAGGTTTTTGGGGGAACAATTTTTTTTCTGTTTTCGTCACTCGTCACTTTTCGTCACTACCGAAACGGAAAAAAAAATTCACAAAAAAATCACTACCAATCAGCTTTAAATTGCCTGAAACGTGCTCCTAACAGGTTTTTGGGGGAACATTTCTTTTTCTGTTTTCGTCACTCGTCACTAGTCGTCACTACCGAAACGGAAAATAAATTACTAAGTCCAGAGCTCGATGAATGTTAGGGACCAAAAAAAAAGTCACTACCAATCAACTTTAAATTGCCTGAAACGTACTCCTAACAGGTTTTTGGGGGAACAATTATTTTTTCGTTTCAGTAGTGACACCATTGTGTCACTACCGAAACGGAAAAAAAATTACTAAGTCCAGAGCTTGATGAATGTTAGGGACCAAAAAAAAAGTCTTTACCAATCAACTTTAAATTGCCTGAAACGTACTCCTAACAGGTTTTTGGGGGAACATTTTTTTTTTTGACACAATGGTGTCACTACCGAAATGAAAAAAAAATTACGAAGTCCAGAGCTCGATGAATGTTAGGGACCAAAAAAAAAGTCTCTACCAATCAACTTTAAATTGCCTGAAACGTACTCCTAACAGTTTTTTGGGGGAACAATTTTTTATTTTACGCAATGGTGTCACTACCGAAACGAAAAAAAAATTACTAAGTCCAGAGCTCGATGAATGTTAGGGACCAAAAAAAAAGTCACTACCAATCAACTTTAAATTGCCTGAAACGTACTCCTAACAGGTTTTTGGGAGAACACATTTTTTTTTTTACACAATGGTGTCACTACCGAAACGAAAAAAAAAATACTAAGTCCAGAGCTTGATGAATGTTAGGGACCAAAAAAAAAGTCACTACCTATCAACTTTAAATTGCCTGAAACGTACTCCTAACAGGTTTTTGGGGGAACATTTTTTTTTCCGTTTCGGTAGTGTCACTACCGAAACGGAAAAAAAATGACCAAGTCCAGAGCTCGATGAATGTTAGGGACCAAACAAAAAATCACTACCAATCAACTTTAAATTGCCTGAAACGTACTCCTAACAGGTTTTTGGGGGATTTTTTTTTTTTTTGACACAATGGTGTCACTACCGAAACGAAAAAAAAATGACTAAGTCCAGAGCTCGATGAATGTTAGGGACCAAAAAAAAAGTCTCTACCAATCAACTTTAAATTGCCTGAAACGTACTCCTAACAGTTTTTTGGGGGAACATTTTTTTATTTTACGCAATGGTGTCACTACCGAAACGAAAAAAAAATTACCAAGTCCAGAGCTCGATGAATGTTAGGGACCAAAAAAAAAAGTCACTACCAATCAACTTTAAATTGCCTGAAACGTACTCCTAACAGGTTTTTGGGGGAATATTTTTTTTTTTGAAACAATGGTGTCACTACCGAAACGAAAAAAAAATTGTTCCCCCAAAAACCTGTTAGGAGTACGTTTCAGGCAATTTAAAGTTGATTGGTAGAGACTTTTTTTTTGGTCCCAAACATTCATCGAGCTCTGGACTTAGTAATTTTTTTTTCGTTTCGGTAGTGACACCATTGTGTCAAAAAAAAAAACGTTCCCCCAAAAACCTGTTAGGAGTACGTTTCAGGCAATTTAAAGTTGATTGGTAGTGACTTTTTTTTTGGTCCCTAACATTCATCGAGCTCTGGACTTAGTAATTTTTTTTTCGTTTCGGTAGTGACACCATTGTGTCAAAAAAAAAAATGTTCCCCCAAAAACCTGTTAGGAGTACGTTTCAGGCAATTTAAAGTTGATTGGTAGAGACTTTTTTTTTGTCCCTAACATTCATCGATCTCTGGACTTAGTAATTTTTTTTTTCGTTTCGGTAGTGACACCATTGTGTCACTACCTAAACGAAGTTAAATCCGAAAAAATCACTAAGTGTGGAGGCCAAAAAAATATATATTCCCCCAAAAACCTGTTAGGAGTACATTTCAGGCAATTTAAAGTTGATTGGTAGAGACTTTTTTTTTGGTCCCTAACATTCATCGAGCTCTGGACTTAGTAATTTTTTTTTCGTTTCGGTAGTGACACCATTGTGTCAAAAAAAAATATATTCCCCCAAAAACCTGTTAGGAGTACGTTTCAGGCAATTTAAAGTTGATTGTTAGTGACTTCTTTTTTTGGTCCCTAGCATTCATCGAGCTCTGGACTTAGTCATTTTTTTTTCGTTTCGGTAATGACACCATTGTGTAAAAAAAAAAAATATTCCCCCAAAAACCTGTTAGGAGTACGTTTCAGGCAATTTAAAGTTGATTGGTAGTGACTTTTTTTTTGGTCCCAACATTCATCGAGCTCTGGACTTAGTAATTTTTTTTTCGTTTCGGTAGTGACACCATTGTGTCAAAAAAAAAAAATTTCCCCCAAAAACCTGTTAGGAGTACGTTTCAGGCAATTTAAAGTTGATTGGTAGAGACTTTTTTTTGGGTCCCTAACATTCATCGAGCTCTGGACTTAGTATTTTTTTTTTCGTTTCGGTAGTGACACCATTGTGTCAAAAAAAAAAATATTCCCCCAAAAACCTGTTAGGAGTACGTTTCAGGCAATTTAAAGTTAATTGGTAGTGACTTTTTTTTTGGTCCCTAACATTCATCGAGCTCTGGACTTCGCAGCATTGTAAGTACAATTAGAAGGTACTTTTACTTTACTGGAGTATATCCAATTGTCTATACTTTTACTTACATCTCAGAAGCAAATATTGTACTGTTACTCCACTACAATTATTTGAAATCTTTAGTTACTAGTTATTGTAGATATAAATTATTATATTATAAAAACATACATTAACACATTGAACGCCAGACGCGTAGATCTACGCGAACCGATTTAAAGCCGCAGCGTGATGTTTTTTTTTCCGTTTCGGTAGTGACGAAAAGTGACGAGTGACGAAAACAGAAAAAAAATTGTTGCCCCAAAAACCTGTTAGGAGCACGTTTCAGGCAATTTAAAGCTGATTGGTAGTGATTTTTTTGTGATTTTTTTTTTCCGTTTCGGTAGTGACGAAAAGTGACGAGTGACGAAAACAGAAAAAAAAATGTTCCCCCAAAAACCTGTTAGGAGCACGTTTCAGGTAATTTAAAGCTGATTGGTAGTGATTTTTTTGTTAATTTTTTTTCCCGTTTCGGTAGTGACGAAAAGTGACGAGTGACGAAAACAGAAAAAAAATTGTTCCCCCAAAAACCTGTTAGGAGCACGTTTCAGGCAATTTAAAGCTGATTGCTAGTGATTTTTTTGTGAATTTTTCTTTCCGTTTCGGTAGTGACGAAAAGTGACGAGTGACGAAAACAGAAAAAAAAATGTTCCCCCAAAAACCTGTTAGGAGCACGTTTCAGGCAATTTAAAGCTGATTGGTAGTGATTTTTTTGTGATTTTTTTTTTCCGTTTCGGTAGTGACGAGTGACGAAAACAGAAAAAAAAATTGTTCCCCCAAAAAACTGTTAGGAGCACGTTTCAGGCAATTTAAAGCTGATTGGTAGTGATTTTTTTGTGATTTTTTTTTTCCGTTTCGGTAGTGACGAAAAGTGACGAGTGACGAAAACAGAAAAAAAAATGTTCCCCCAAAAACCTGTTAGGAGCACGTTTCAGGCAATTTAAAGCTGATTGCTAGTGATTTTTTTGTGAATTTATTTTTCCGTTTCGGTAGTGACGAAAAGTGACGAGTGACGAAAACAGAAAAAAAAATGTTCCCCCAAAAACCTGTTAGGAGCACGTTTCAGGCAATTTAAAGCTGATTGGTAGTGATTTTTTTGTGATTTTTTTTTCCCGTTTCGGTAGTGACGAAAAGTGACGAGTGACGAAAACAGAAAAAAAATTGTTCCCCCAAAAACCTGTTGGGAGCACGTTTCAGGCAATTTAAAGCTGATTGGTAGTGATTCTTTTGTGAATTTTTTTTTCCGTTTCGGTAGTGACGAAAAGTGACGAGTGACGAAAACAGAAAAAAAAATGTTCCCCCAAAAACCTGTTAGGAGCACGTTTCAGGCAATTTAAAGCTGATTGGTAGTGATTTTTTTGTGATTTTTTTTTTCCGTTTCGGTAGTGACGACTAGTGACGAGTGACGAAAACAGAAAAAAAAAGGGTTCCCCCAAAAACCTGTTACGAGCACGTTTCAGGCAATTTAAAGCTGATTGGTAGTGATTTTTTTGTGAATTTTTTTTCCCGTTTCGGTAGTGATGAAAAATGACGAGTGACGAAAACAGAAAAAAGGTGTTCCCCCAAAAACCTGTTAGGAGCACGTTTCAGGCAATTTAAAGCTGATTGGTAGTGATTTTTTTGTGAATTTTTTTTCCCGTTTCGGTAGTGACGAAAAGTGACGAGTGACGAAAACAGAAAAAAAAATGTTCCCCCAAAAACCTGTTAGGAGCACGTTTCAGGCAATTTAAAGCTGATTGGTAGTGATTTTTTTGTGATTTTTTTTTCCCGTTTCGGTAGTGACGAAAAGTGACGAGTGACGAAAACAGAAAAAAAGTTGTTCCCCCAAAAACCTGTTAGGAGCACGTTTCAGGCAATTTAAAGCTGATTGGTAGTTATTTCTTTGTGAATTTTTTTTTCCGTTTCGGTAGTGACGAAAAGTGACGAGTGACGAAAACAGAAAAAAAAATGTTCCCCCAAAAACCTGTTAGGAGCACGTTTCAGGCAATTTAAAGCTGATTGGTAGTGATTTTTTTGTGATTTTTTTTTTCCGTTTCGGTACTGACGAAAAGTGACGAGTGACGAAAACCCCCAAAAACCTGTTAGGAGCACGTTTCAGGCAATTTAAAGCTGATTGGTAGTGATTTTTTTGTGAATTTTTTTTCCCGTTTCGGTAGTGACGAAAAGTGACGAGTGACGAAAACAGAAAAAAAGCTGTTCCCCCAAAAACCTGTTAGGAGCACGTTTCAGGCAATTTAAAGCTGATTGGTAGTGATTTCTTTGTGATTTTTTTTTTTCGTTTCGGTAGTGACGAAAAGTGACGAGTGACGAAAACAGAAAAAAAAATGTTCCCCCAAAAACGTGTTAGGAGCACGTTTCAGGCAATTTAAAGCTGATTGGTAGTGATTTTTTTGTGATTTTTTTTCCCGTTTCGGTAGTGACGAAAAGTGACGAGTGACGAAAACAGAAAAAAAAATGTTCCCCCAAAAACCTGTTAGGAGCACGTTTCAGGCAATTTAAAGCTGATTGGTAGTGATTTTTTTGTGATTATTTTTTTCCGTTTCGGTACTGACGAAAAGTGACGAGTGACGAAAACATAAAAAAAATGGTTCCCCCAAAAACCTGTTAGGAGCACGTTTCAGGCAATTTAAAGCTGATTGGTAGTGATTTTTTTGTGATTTTTTTTTTCCGTTTCTGTAGTGACGAAAAGTGACGAGTGACGAAAACAGAAAAAAAAATGTTCCCCCAAAAACCTGTTAGGAGCACGTTGCAGGCAATTTAAAGCTGATTGGTAGTGATTTTTTTGTGATTTTTTTTCCCCGTTTCGGTAGTGACGAAAAGTGACGAAAACAGCTGTTGGCTGAGAGTTACAGGTTTTCTGGTGGTTTTAACTTGTTTTTCTAGAAGTTAGTCTGCAAAGGAAAGCATCACAGTAAAGACACCAGTGGGATTTGAACTCATGGCCTCTGGATCATGAATACTGCATCTCAACCCATTGAGCTAACTGTTGGGCAAGAAATACAGCCTTCCTGAGGCCTTTTCCTCAAAAGAGAATTAAAGCTTAAGCCTGGCTTTAACACCTATCCTGGCTTAATTTAGCCAGGATTAGGGCTGAATCGGTTCCTCAAAAGCTGAATTAGCTTGAAGATTAGTTTAGCCAGTTCACCCTGGCTAAGTTTAGCCATGAGCCGATTCCTCAAAAGAGAATTGAAGCAATCCTACCTTAGTTACCATGGCAATTTAGCTGTGAAGTTAGCCTGGTCAGGAGCAGGCTAACAGCCAAGCTTACTTAATCCAGTGCCTTGTTCTTCAAGTTTTTCCACAGTTAATTCAACACATGTGTTTGAATATGGACTCATTTTAATGACCTTGCATTCAAATAAAATGAAATAAATACAATCAGATATAATCAAATTAATTATATTACTGAAATAGTGTGTGACCATGAATCATAATTGTTTCACAATGACTCATGGGATGTCATTGTCACTCTGTTAACACTATAGTTCATATTGTTGTTAGATGTTTGATAATATATAACAGATTTTTTTTTCACTGAATGTAAGTCAATGAGGAGCATATTTTAAATTATCAATTTCTAGTCAATGGAGAAATTATTTTTTATTTCTTGTCCACCTTTGGAGTTACATCATGATGGCAAGGTAACTACAACCCAAACCTCTACCAAAGTGGTCTTGCAAATGTGGGGTTATTGCGTGTGTGTGTGTGTGTGTGTGTGTGTGTGTGTGTGTGTGTGTGTGTGTCCCAACCCCTGTCCCCCGCTCATCCCGTCGCGGCCCCCAGTCGCGGTCAACCCCCCCGTCCCGTCCCGTGCGTCCCGTTGCCGTCCCGTCCCGTCCGCACACACACACACACACACACACACACACACACACACACACACACACACTCTGTGTGTGCTTGCAATGCTTTGCCACGCTTTCTCCCTGGATCTATTTATTGCGGTCGCGTTTCCTTTCTCGCTTATAATACATTTTAGATTTTACTTCCTTGTATGATTTCATGAGCTGCTGCAATGCTGCTGTTCAGCCACAGAGAGGAACGCCGCTCTGGTTTTGGACTCCATGATTGGTCAAGTTCAAGGATTCTGCAATCGACTTTCATGGTCTTTTATAGAAATACGTGAAGCCTGGCTTCATTATCCTGGCTGGACATAGCCTGGCTTGACAAGGCCTAGCTCGACAAAGTCGCTCCTTTTCAGCCTGGCTTTGCTTCGAGGAACGGAATAAACAAGGCTTATATGGACCCGACTTTGTCAAGTCTGGATTTGGCTTAAGTCCAGGCTTAGTTTATTCACCTTTTGAGGAACAGGCCCCTGGTGCTTTGACTTGAACAACAAACAAGACAAATAACTTAAATAAATGTGTTACTTTTCACATTGGGGTCCACTGCCCAAATACATGTCAATTTGGGGGGTTGACAACAAAATGTTTTAGAACCACATATTTCAAGGAAACAGCTGTAGGTGAATGGATAGAGTCACTGACTAGTGACCCGCAGGTAACAGGTTCCAGGCTCAGCCACAGCAGCAAGTCAGGATGTCAAATCAAATAGGTATTATTAGGAGTGGAATGGTTGTGTTTTTTCACCCCAACTGCACAGGACAGCAGTTTTATATCTGTTTACATGTACGTGATTTTCAGTGATGGAGACAAACCGCACAGACGTTCACTCTACTTTAGTACATTTTGTAAACTTATGACTCTGAGTAGAGTATAGCCTGACTTAAACAAACAAATAACAACTTAGTATAGTCAGACTTTTTTTTACACAACTTACATTTTGTAAAGCTTGACTCTGACTCAGTATAGTCAGACTTTTGCTTCCTTTCATTTTCTGACATGATGTTAATCAGAGTGCCATAGCTGAGTGGTTAGTGGGCCTGCCTGGTGAACCAAAGGTCCTGGATATCCTGGGTACGATTCCAGGTCAGGTCAACAATGTGGCAATCTTAGAGTGATTTGAGGCTGTTAGTTGTTAAAGTGCAGAGGACACATTTCACGTATGTGCCTAACAGTATATATTTAGCGAGCACACTTGACGTTATTGTCACTATGTATTTGGCCCGTTTTTTGACCCCTAACTAGTCCTTCATACTTTTAGCTACAAACTCCGTTCCAACTCTACAACGTTCGGCCTACTTAGGACATATCGGCTACCATTGTGCCACCAGGAAACCTGTAACTCTCAGCCAACAGCATAGCTCAACTGGTAGAGCGTCTGTCCAATAACATGACTTGACTTGACTTGACTGGGTTCGATTCCCACTCGAGTCAAGTGTCCCCGGTAACTTGGGGCAACGGATAAATTGACTGATATCCTTAGTGATGCTTCCCTTTGCAGACTAACTTCTAGAAAAACAAGTTAATTCTAAAAAAAAACAAAAAACAAGTTATAACCACCAGGAAACCTGTAACTCTCAGCCAACAGCATAGCTCAACTGGTAGAGCGTCTGTCCAATAACATGACTTGACTTGACTTGACTGGGTTCGATTCCCACTCGAGTCAAGTGTCCCCGGTAACTTGGGGCAACGGATAAATTGACTGATATCCTTAGTGATGCTTCCCTTTGCAGACTAACTTCTAGAAAAACAAGTTAATTCTAAAAAAAAACAAAAAACAAGTTATAACCACCAGGAAACCTGTAACTCTCAGCCAACAGCATAGCTCAACTGGTAGAGCGTCTGTCCAATAACATGACTTGACTTGACTTGACTGGGTTCGATTCCCACTCGAGTCAAGTGTCCCCGGTAACTTGGGGCAACGGATAAATTGACTGATATCCTTAGTGATGCTTCCCTTTGCAGACTAACTTCTAGAAAAACAAGTTAATTCTAAAAAAAACAAAAAACAAGTTATAACCACCAGGAAACCTGTAACTCTCAGCCAACAGCATAGCTCAACTGGTAGAGCGTCTGTCCAATAACATGACTTGACTTGACTTGACTGGGTTCGATTCCCACTCGAGTCAAGTGTCCCCGGTAACTTGGGGCAACGGATAAATTGACTGATATCCTTAGTGATGCTTCCCTTTGCAGACTAACTTCTAGAAAAACAAGTTAATTCCAAAAAAACAAAAACAAGTTATAACCACCAGGAAACCTGTAACTCTCAGCCAACAGCATAGCTCAACTGGTAGAGCGTCTTTCCAATAACATGACTTGACTTGACTGGGTTCGATTCCCACTCGAGTCAAGTGTCCCCGGTAACTTGGGGCAATGGATAAATTGACTGATATCCTTAGTGATGCTTCCCTTTGCAGACTAACTTCTAGAAAAACAAGTTAATTCTAAAAAAAACAAAACAAGTTATAACCACCAGGAAACCTGTAACTCTCAGCCAACAGCATAGCTCAACTGGTAGAGCGTCTGTCCAATAACATGACTTGACTTGACTTGACTGGGTTCGATTCCCACTCGAGTCAAGTGTCCCCGGTAACTTGGGGCAACGGATAAATTGACTGATATCCTTAGTGATGCTTCCTTTTGCAGACTAACTTCTAGAAAAACAAGTTAAAACCACCAGAAAACCTGTAACTCTCAGCCAACAGCTTAGCTCAACTGGTAGAGCAGACTAACTTCTAGAAAAACAAGTTAAAACCACCAGAAAACCTGTAACTCTCAGCCAACAGCTTAGCTCATGTTAAAACCACCAGAAAACCTGTAACTCTCAGCCAACAGCTTAGCTCAACTGGTAGAGCAGACTAACTTCTAGAAAAACAAGTTAAAACCACCAGAAAACCTGTAACTCTCAGCCAACAGCTTAGCTGTCCAATGTTATTGGACAGACGCTCTACCAGTTGAGCTATGCTGTTGGCTGAGAGTTACAGGTTTTCTGGTGGTTTTAACTTGTTTTTCTAGAAGTTAGTCTGCAAAGGGAAGCATCACAGTAAAGACACCAGTGGGATTTGAACTCATGGCCTCTGGATCATGTATACTGCGTCTCAACCCATTGAGTTAACAGATGGCTGACAAGTACAGCCTTCCTGGTAGTTTTCAGTTGATCTTCTGGAAGCCAGTCTGCAAAGGAAAGAATCATAGGAAAGACATCAATGGGATTTGAACTCATGGCCTCTGGATCATGAATACTGCGTCTCAACCCATTGAGCTAACAGATGGCTGACAAGTACAGCCTTCCTGGTAGTTTTCAGTTGATCTTCTGGAAGCCAGTCTGCAAAGGAAAGAATCATAGGAAAGACATCAATGGGATTTGAACTCATGGCCTATGGATCATGTATACTGCGTCTCAACCCATTGAGCTAACAGTTGGATGACAAATATAGCCTTGCTGGTAGTTTTCAGTTGATCTTCTGGAAGCCAGTCTGCAAAGGAAAGAATCATAGGAAAGACATCAATGGGATTTGAACTCATGGCCTCTGGATCATGAATAATGCGTCTCAACCCATTGAGCTAACAGATGGCTGACAAGTACAGCCTTCCTGGTGCTTTGACTTGAACAACAAACAAGACAAATAACTTTAAAAAAATGTGTTACAGCATAAATATAAATCTTTTTCATGGGGGGCCCTGACACTACATCTTTTCACATTGGGGTCCACTGCCCAAATACATGTCAATTTGGGGGGTTGACAAGAAAACGTTTCAGAACCACAGATTCCAAGGAAACAGCTGTAGGTGAATGGATAGAGTCACTGACTAGTGAGCCGCAGGTGACAGGTTCAAGCCTCAGCTACAGCAGCAAGTCAGGATGTCAAATCAAATAGGTATTATTAGGAGTGAAATGGTTGTGTTTCTTCACCCCAACTGCACATGACATCAGTTTACATGTACGTTATTTTCAGTGATGAAGACAAACCGCACAGACGTTCACTGTACTTTAGTACATTTTGTAAACTTATGACTCTGAGTAGAGTATAGCCTGACTTAAACAAACAAATAACAACTTAGCATAGTCAGATTATTTTTTACACAACTTACATTTTGTAATCAAACTACCGAAACGAAAGTTGGTCACCACCGAAACGAAAGTTAAATCCGAAATAATCACTAAGTGTGGAGGCCAAAATCGTCCCCCCCAAAAACCTGTTAGGAGTACGTTTCAGGCAATTTAGAGTTGATTGGTAGTACTTTGTAGTGACTTTTTTGGTCCCTAACGCCACAAATGGTTTACATACTCTTTACGAATGTCTTACGCATCATTTGCTTAACATGAATGATAATTCTAGTAATTGTTTGGTGTCTGCATTCATGAAAGCCAGGTAGTTTGCAACAGGTAAGGAGAAAGTCCACATTAACAGACAGTCATAAATGATGAACTGTCTTCACTTTACTGTAGGGCACATAATAACATGTACAAAGGATTTATAGATATTTTAGGAATGTTTTACAAAGCATGTTAAACATGAACAAACACATTAACAGACAGTTGTAAATGATGAACTGTCTTCACTTTACTATAGGGCACATAATAACATGTACTAAGGATTTATAGATACTTTAGGAATGTTTAACAAAGCATATGTTAAACATGAACAAGCTACCAATAGCTTGTATATATTATGTAACATCAGTTACAAATGATTTAATAATCATTTACAGATGTATTATACATGGCTTATTCATGAATAGTTACTAATACCTTTATAGATGATTTGTAACCGTAGTTATAAAGGTTTTAGTAATCATTTACGAATGTCAATAAACAGGTTGTTAATGATTTGTTAATAGTCTACAAACTGCTTATAAACGTTTATAAAGGCTTTAGAATGGGTCGTTACAAATGATTTAATAATCTTTTACAGATGTATATAAATGGCTTATTCATGAATAGTTCACTACTTACTAATACTTTTCAAATGATTTGTAACTGTAGTTATAAAGGTTTTAGTAATCATTTACGAAAAATATTCCCCCAAAAACCTGTTAGGAGTACGTTTCAGGCAATTTAAAGTTGATTGGTAGTGACTTTTTTTTTGGTCCCTAACATTCATCGAGCTCTGGACTTAGTCATTTTTTTTTCGTTTCGGTAGTGACACCATACGAAGTTAAATCCGAAAAAATCACTAAGTGTGGAGGCCAAAAAAAAAATTGTTCCCCCAAAAACCTGTTAGGAGTACGTTTCAGGCAATTTAAAGTTGATTGGTAGAGACTTTTTTTTTGGTCCCTAACATTCATCGAGCTCTGGACTTAGTATTTTTTTTTTCGTTTCGGTAGTGACACCATTGTGTCAAAAAAAAAAAAAAATCCCCCAAAAACCTGTTAGGAGTACGTTTCAGGCAATTTAAAGTTGATTGGTAGTGACTTTTTTTTTGGTCCCTAACATTCATCGAGCTCTGGACTTAGTAAAGTTTTTTTCGTTTCGGTAGTGACACCATTGTGTCAAAGAAAAAATTGTTCCCCCAAAACCTGTTAGGAGTACGTTTCAGGCAATTTAAAGTTGATTGGTAGTGACTTTCTTTTTGGTCCCTAACATTCATCGAGCTCTGGACTTGGTATTTTTTTTTCGTTTCGGTAGTGACACCATTGTGTCAAAAAAAAAAATTGTTCCCCCAAAAACCTGTTAGGAGTACGTTTCAGACAATTTAAAGTTGATTGGTAGAGACTTTTTTTTTGGTCCCTAACATTCATCGAGCTCTGGACTTAGTAATTTTTTTTTCGTTTCGGTAGTGACACCATTGTGTCAAAAAATATATATATTCCCCCAAAAACCTGTTAGGAGTACGTTTCAGGCAATTTAAAGTTGATTGGTAGTGACTTTTTTTTTGGTCCCTAACATTCATCGAGCTCTGGACTTAGTAATTTTTTTTTCGTTTCGGTAGTGACACCATTGTGACACCATTGTGTCACTACCGAAACGAAGTTAAATCCGAAAAAATCACTTAGTGTGGAGGCCAAAAAATATATATATTCCCCCAAAAACCTGTTAGGAGTACGTTTCAGGCAATTTAAAGTTGATTGGTAGAGACTTTTTTTTTGGTCCCTAACATTCATCGAGCTCTGGACTTAGTAATTTTTTTTTCGTTTCGGTAGTGACACCATTGTGTCAAAAAAATATATATTCCCCCAAAAACCTGTTAGGAGTACGTTTCAGGCAATTTAAAGTTGATTGGTAGTGACTTTTTTTTTTGTCCCTAACATTCATCGAGCTCTGGACTTAGTAATTTTTTTTTCGTTTCGGTAGTGACACCATTGTGTCAAAAAAAAAATATTCCCCCAAAAACCTGTTAGGAGTACGTTTCAGGCAATTTAAAGTTGATTGGTAGAGACTTTTTTTTTGGTCCCTAACATTCATCGAGCTCTGGACTTAGTAATTTTTTTTTCGTTTCGGTAGTGACACCATTGTGTAAAAAAAAAAAATATTCCCCCAAAAACCTGTTAGGAGTACGTTTCAGGTGATTTAAAGTTGATTGGTAATGACTTTTTTTTTGGTCCCTAACATTCATCGAGCTCTGGACTTCGCAGCATTGTAAGTACAATTAGAAGGTACTTTTACTTTACTGGAGTATTTCCAATTGTCTATACTTTTACTTACATCTCAGAAGCAAATATTGTACTGTTACTCCACTACAATTATTTGAAAACTTTAGTTACTAGTTATTGTAGATATAAATTATTATATTATAAAAACATACATTAACCACTTGCCTTTCCCAGATGTACAACCACAAGGCCGCACGCACGTACGCACGCACACGCCACTAACCTGTACAACACTCGGGTCCAGATTGACGAAGGTATCCAGGTCCATGTTGACATTGGAGGCAGCGGCACTTCTCACATAGGAAAGAGATGCACCACCTACAGGTCATAAAGAAAATACTGAATTTATCCATCTCTGAAGTGTGTGTGTGTGTGTGTGTGTGTGTGTGTGTGTGTGTGTGTGTGTGTGTGTGTGTGTGTGTGCGTGTGTGCGTGTGTGCGTGTGTGTGTGTGTGTGTGTGTGTGTGTGTGTGTGTGTGCGTGCGTGAGAAATTTGAGACATTGTGAGGATGTTTGAGTTAGGCTATTACCACTGGTATACAGTACAGTACAGACAGTTGTGTATGAACTTGGGGTCCTTGACATGGAAATGTTTGAGAACCACTGCAATATACAGTATGTGTTTGTACGCATGTACATGTGAATGAATGCTTGCTTACCCAAAAATGGCTCTGTATTCTGGAAGCTGGTAGTGCTGATAGCTGTAGTGCGGCTGAGTCCAGAGAAGGCTTTTTCTGCGATGTTAAAGAGCACTTTCTTCTTCTCCAGCGTACAGCTGGACACTACCAGCAAACTGGAATTACTGGAAACACCAGGAGACACACAGCACACATCTCAAAAGAGTGCTACCACATTTTCAACCACAAATGTAATTTATTCAGTCTCTAAAATTCAGTCCCTTACATATCTTATTTACCTTTTGGCTAATATGTCATGGAATCACACACATCACTCTTTTATAATTTGTTGTACGATGTTGCTTGTAGAAATGTATGCTAATTTTACTACTTTCTTTTTTATTTGTGAAAATGCGTGAATTATTATTATTAGGACTTTTATTTCTATAAAATAATAATTGATTCTTATTTTTGCCAGCCCAAAATACGGATGCCAGGGTTAATTAGGTTAAAAATAGTTTTGGGTGGGGTGCCCGTTGGCCTAGCGGTCCAGGCGCATACCATATATAGGCTCTAATACAGTCTGACAGAGTGTCGCAAGTTTGAATCCCAGTCCCGACAACCTTTGCTGCATGTCATTCCCCATCTCTCTCTCCCTGTTTCCTGTCTCGCTCTACTATACACTGTCAATAAAGCCCAAAATATTCCCAATTCATTTTTTATAATGATAGTTTTTTGCATTAATGTCGATGTTCAAGTGTGTGCAAGTAGTGAAGAAATACTAAAGTAAACATGATTTACGATACTACTGGCTCCCTCCCCAACACCCCTCACCTGAGGGTGTCCTCTGAGATGGTCTGTAGGACACTGGTATCCAGGGAACACAGGTTGGGTCCCTTGACACAACTGAGCTCTGCACTGCCAAGACTGTTGCCCGCCTTAGTCAGATACTTGGAAATGATGGCCTTGGCCTTGATGGTGACAAAAAATGTGTTAGTGCCATATACATGTACTGCACACATTTACGAACACACATGCAAAAACGTGTAAATATAATCACAACGCATTATGTTTTCTCACTTTTACACTGATTAAACTGCCTGCCAGCCAGCCAGACAGACAGACAAACAGACAGACGCTCTACCTCCTGAGCCACTGCCGCCCCCATGTATATTATTTGTCAATAACACCATCAATCAATCAAAGATCATTTGTATACTTACCAGAGCTGAATCCCACTCCCCATCTGAAGAGTCCATTAAAGAACACAGTGTGTCAATCTGTGTGATGTTCCACATGCTGATGTCATCAGTAGTGGCGTTGCGTGACGCAGGCCCCAGCTCCTGGACTTTCTCTTCTGGGATGAACGACTCACTGACATAGGCCTGACGTTGTGGATAGAGACATATTAGTGGATAGAGACATATTAGACGGGACACCAGATCAGAAATGCAACTGGAATCACTTTATTTGCGATACCTGTTCATTCATGCAATACATTTACAAGACTTTTATCTTGGTGGTAATGTGGTCAGACAATATTAAATATTATGGTAAAAGGACAACAGCCTCACACGCAAGAATACAATGCAAAATACATTGGAAACAGACTTTCCAAATGTCTTCATGAAGTTATCATTTAATTGGATGAAAGACACCAGGCGCACAAGAAAATACCAATTGTTGACCACAGGGTTGTTGGGGGGCAATATTTATATATAATATATAATTTTTACATTCATGGTGTAGCCCCTTTAAAATGTAAGCCATTTAACATCATCACAACACACTCACATGACTTGGTAGACATCACAGGGTGGCTTAACCTAAGAAATAAAATAAAAGTCCATGCATTATAATAATAATTATTATTATTATAATTACTATTATATTTTGCTGTACGTTTTTTAAGCTGTCATAAGACGCTCTACAGATGAGGTTACCTCTCTAGCGAGCAGAACCAGGTGGTGCAGGAACTCAGGAAAGTCTCCTTGAGACTGTGTCAGATGGTCAAACACTGCATGGATGATGACGTCTTTCTCTGGAGGAGTAGGCACCAGCAGCATCTCTGCAGTCTGCTTCGGAGTCAGGAGGTGTAGAACCTCCATCTGGACACGTTTAAGACAAGAGACAGACAGACAGGACATAATGGGAGAGGGCAGGATATGAGATTTAACCACTGAAGCCCTATTTTATACGTAATCGAATTATAATGTCACACTCGCAAATCAGCTATTACGTTTTTGAAAATCTTGCAATCCTGTGATGACATGCCCAAAATATACGCCAGGTTGAAAGGTTATTAAGTTACTGAAATTGTAGTGTCAAGTACAAACAATCAAATCAATGTTTTCAGTAAAAATGTTCAGATTATCCACACTCACTCCAGAGAAGTCACGGTTGAGGTCATAGAAGTCTGTGATGGGGGCGAACATGGAGAAGAATCCAAAGTTCTCCTCCAGCCATTCTGCACTATGGCTGGATGAGGAGACACACTGAGGATCTGAAGATAAATACACAAGTCAGTGTAGGCTATAATAGTATAGTATTAGAATAGAGTAATGTTTTACTCAAAAATGTACCCTGAAAGCAACAGAAATTCCTGTACATCTGCAGACAAATGGTCCTCTGAGCTTGTCTCTAGCTATGGCTACTTGGTTCACTTACCGGACGTGTTGTGATGTAGCAAGAAGGAATGGATGAAGTGTTCGTACATCACTGGGCTGTGGTTGTGATCAGGATCCATGAGACGCATATGATGACTCAGGTCTTTTACTCTGGACCCAGCAATGCAAAGAAATGTATCATTATTCCGGGACTATTTTGTGTATTTCGACTATAAGTGTTTTCCAAACGTAGGGTCTTACTCTTGACCCATTTTTGGGTCACAGACCAGGTTTTATGAATTAAAGTAAGGTAAAGTAAATATCCTGCTTGTTTTTTGTTTTTTCAAAAATAAACAAAGTCCCACAATCTTTTTTTTTTTTAAATCAACAGATTTTCAGAAATGAAAGAAAAGGAAAAGGAATACAAAAGATTTTAAGAAGATTTTAAGAAATACATTTTTTAAATATGCATACTTTATAATTCATAATGATTTTTCTTAAAAGTTTAGGTCTATGGACGTATTATGTGGCGTGTACATGCCAGCCAGCTCAGCTAGGGTCCAGTTCAGCAGGGTCTGGGTCAGAGTCATGCTTCCGATCTCGGGAGAGCAACAGATAGATAGGAATGTCAGGGTCAGGTTAGCAGATGTAATATGCATAATCATAATAAACTAGTCATATAAAAACAAGTAATTGGCTTCTCATATATGCATATAGTATATGTATGTACGCTGTATGTACCTCACGTGTGAGAGACACAAACTCACTGACGAGGCTCCCAACAGGTCTGAAAGCTCCCATTAACCCATTCACCACCTGCAAGTGTTTCAAAAAGAACAAAATAATATTGTTTAAGGTTATGAAGATTACCATCAACAATCTGGTAAAAGTTTAATTGGATGAAAGAAATGTATAATATTTAAAGCTATGCAACCTCTCTGAAGCTATTCTGTGGTGGTGATGGTGGTGAGTAGGGGCTATGTGAGGTGTATGTGTATCCGGGGGTGGGCCCAGGACCACCGGTCATCAAGCTGTGGAAGATCAGGCTGAGGGTCCCGTTGTCCAGGCCTGCAACCTCAGGCCTCAGTAGCAGCTCAGCCTTCTGTTCTGGAGACAGCAGGTGAAGAACCTCCAACTGCAACCCGGAAGACACGGAGAGAAGGAAGGTCAATTAATAGACAGTGTAGGGGAAGTTACTTTTAATTATTACACATGGCTTTCAATTAAAAGTAATCATCGTCTTCACTTGGACCACAATAACAAAGGGTGGGTGTAAAAATGTATCTGTCACCCCCCAGACGTTACGTTTCGCGTCCGGAGGAGCAAGCCAGTAATTCAAACTATACCGTTGACGTTTAATTGTTTTGTTTTAGTTTTTTTATCCCAAGAGAACAGTCGAATAATGACAGTTACAAAAATATAAGCCTGTATTTGGCCTCCCAAAAGATGCATAACAAAGAGGCATCAAATAGAACAAATAGACTAATTCCAATATTTATTTTGTGAACGTGAACACAGCTTCTGAACCATTCCTTAGCTCCATGGTTACTGAACTAAATATTGGACCCAATCGTCACAAGACACACAATATGTACAAGATTGTCATACTTTTTTTAGAGACACAAATGAGGAGGAAATCAACTTTGTTATTGACTTTTCTCTATCCCAGCAACACACTCTCGCGAGATTTGGGAAGATATCTGAATGGTCCATCTGCAGTCTGACGGACAAGACATAGAGGGCGCTGTCCCTTATTTTTTTTTAACTCTATGCTCTTCATCAATCATTATGGACATATTAAACATTAAATTAAATGTGTGTTCCAATGCTCAATAATATAATTTTCCATTATTAACTGTCTTGGTTGATGGGGTATGATTTGGGAATCATGACATTTTGCTAATCATTCGTGGTAAAATATATACCATATAAATAAAAGGCCCTGTTACAATGTTGAGCATAAACAGGAGCACATCTAGCATAAGACTGAACTAAAATTTTCACAATTCAGGGCAATTGCAAAGTGTGGTTGTGCCGAGTCCGACGCAGAGTTCTGGGTTGCGGCCATGGGGGTCCAAGGAATCCATCGTCACATATAGTTCACAGTCCAGTCTCTCATTTATACAGTCTATGGTCCAGTCCCCAGTGGTGTTGAAGATCTCAAAATAAATGATTTGCCTTTTTTTTTTTTACCTTATTGTTCTGATCTGAGATATTGTGAGGAGACAATACCCTGTGTATATAGAGTAAATGGCATATCTGCTATTTGCAAACAAGTTGTAAATACTCAGAACACATTTCATGTTTTCTTTATATTATGATGTCATGTTTTGTAAGTATAAGATTCAGCACCTATTTTTCCCCAGCCTGATAATAGATATTAAATACCTTGTAATGTACTTGGGAATGTCTCACCATATAATACATGTGGAACCATTACGATACATGTCGACCTGGCTAGTAGCTGGGTTGAAGCCATACCATTTTGTATATTGTAAAATAGATACTCCCCAACATATCAGGCACATCAATGTTACTGAATGGTGTCAATACCACAATGAAAAAATATTGTTTAGCCTACATTGTGACAGGCTTGTCATCACCAGGCAGGAGTTTTGGTTAAGCTCTAATGTCCATGTAGATTGCTTCACAATTTTACACACAGTAGAGGGATTGAAGTCCATTTTGTCCAGCAGGCAGAGATTATAGTCTGACAACAATTTCAATTACAAGCTTTGACTCTTGCATGGATCAAACCGTTAAGTGTATAAGTTGGTCGAATAAATTAAAACACCAGATTGTAGAAGGCAACAATTATTGTCAGTTAAACAAACAACTTTTGTGTATTATGTTCATATGTGTATGGGCTTAGGTATTAAGAGATGTTACATTCCAAAGTTTCACTTTTTCTTCAGCTTTAGTGGAGAAGAACCCTTCTGATCGTGAATAGTAATTCCAAAAAAGAAAAAAACACACATCTGTATTCATTGTAAATGTTAAATACATGTGACTAAATACATTACCAAACATATAGATTCACTTTTCAACCACATGGTAAAAAGAATAATAAGTAGAGACAAAGCAGAGCAGATATAGTTTAAAGTATTTATTAACACAATTGTATTATTGGTACCTTTACTGTAAGCAACACCATCAATATATTTGGTATAATGTCCTATCAATTATTGTTATTATAGTTGTTGTTATTATGATTATATATGTAATAATAGTATGGTTATATTTTATGATTCTATATATAGGTTAATTATAGTTATTAGTGATAATTATACAATTATATATTATGGTAACTATTACAATGCCTGTAAACAGTTTATTATTGAACTAACTAACTTTTAAGTAAATTCAATATTTTCCAGGGTGAAGCAAAAAAAACGCCTCCTATTTCAGCCAATTTAGGAGTGAACGGGGAAAAAAATCTTGCACCGACCCATTTGTTAAAAAAGGGGATCAAGCAAGCTCCTGGTAAATATATTAATATATTATTAAACAACATGTAACATTCTGAAAAATAGGTACAAATTGTAGGGCTGCAACTATATTGATTAAGTTAATTATCTCAAAGTGTATTTTGTAGATATCTAATTTTGTATTTATCAATGAATCAATGTGTAACATTTTCCATAATTATTTTGGGATTACATTTATTAGTTTAATTAAGAAATTAAGTCCTATTTTAATAAGTGTATATTGGCTGTTTGAATAAAATTATTTTTTTTTGTCAAAATTAATTAAAAAATAATTTAGTCCTAATAAGTGTTACAGTCTTACAGCCCTAAAAACAAATGGTGAGTTAAACATTTACAACATGCACATGTAAATATAAGGTAGTGGGTCATGAAAAGGCAGTATACAATCCAAAATAGTTTGTTATGCATTTGTTAGAATTGATTATTTCATGTGTGAGTTTGTTATTAAATTCAGGGATGGCATATATTGTGTTATAGAAATTGGGTACTACCGGTTCACGAGCCACAACATAAATGGAATGCAATTATCTTAGAAATATGACAATTATTCACAAAGAACATTCCTGAAAAGTAGAAAAAGGTTAAAGGCAAAAAAAATGTCAGTGCTGGACGGCTTCTGAAAAACAGGGAAACAAGTGTTAGTGTTCTTTTCAAACAAATGCTTCACAATCAATAGTTATGAAAAAAGACAAAACAATGCTACAATATGAATAAGACAAAACAATGCTATAATATGAATAAGGCAAAACAATGCTACAATATGAATAATACTGTGATTTATGCCTTGATTTCATGGATTTATTTTTGTTTTTGTGGCATTCCTAAGACAATAATTTGATGACCGTGTGTATTTCCGGTAGGAGACACAAATAATCTACTTTGTGTCTCCTACCGGATACATTAGCTGGTAGGAGACGGGAATCAAATTATTGGCTTAGGAATGCGACAAAAACAAAAAATAATCAGGCTTCATAGGGTGTGCAATTGATAGAAAATAAGTAATTTTTTGGGTGAACTCCTCCTTTAAACACTGGCCCTGGAATGACCCAAAGACACGTAGGCACACAGAAGTGAGCATGTTTGTATGCCAGGTACTTATTAAAGCATACTTTCAAATGGAAACGAATATACTAAATAACACATTGCATCCACGACGTGAAAACACAGCAACTATACCAGTTAACTACACCACTGTACCAGTATGCAAACACAGTCTTACTTAAGTAGGGGTGCGACTGCTATTATACTGCTTCTGGGTGAATACAGTAACTGCCTTTAAAACTAAATTGTGATTTTGAGAGACCAATTTCATCCAATCAGGAGAGAGAACTCATACAGGACACATCCTATACAATCAAGTTGTTGATTATGGTTGGATGAAATTGCCAACACACCCTTAATTTTCTGTTTAAAAAGGACCTGCAGAGACAGGCTGTTCCCTGTTACTAAACAAACACAAAGCAATGATGGCTATCAGCATATAGCTTTCTATAAACTGGACAATAGCAAAGAAACAGTGCCAAGATCCATCTTGAAAACTGTCATATTGTGCTGAAATATTGGCCACATATGGATAACCACACCTCTAATCACCCCCCTATTATCACCTTTCAGTCAGCTGACTCGTCCACGCCTTTATCTCCTCCAGGCTGGATTACTGCAATGCACTACTCATCGGGATCCCTAACAAGAGCCTCCAAAGGCTCCAATACATCCAAAACAGCGCTGCTAGGGTCCTGATGAGAGTGCGAAAATATGACCATATCACACCCACCCTCCGCTCACTTCACTGGCTCCCCATCTCCATCAGGACCCAATACAAGATTTCCCTTCTCACCCATCAGTGCATTTACGGAAATGCCCCCCCCCCCCCCCCTACCTCAAAGAACTCCTCACCCCAAAACCTGCCACCCGAAGCCTCCGCTCCAACAACACCAACCTTCTTGTTGTCCCTGACACCAACCTCCGCACCATGGGCGACCGGGCCTTCTGTCACACAGCCCCATGTCTGTGGAATTCCCTCCCAGACCACCTGAGAGCGCCACAGTCCACTGATGCTTTTAAAAATGGACTAAAAACCTACCTTTTAAAAAAAGCATTTTTCAAAATTTTCCTGGACTTTGTTTGTTTTTCGTACTGAGTTTTAATTTCTAAAAGTTGGCCCTTTAGTTTAGCCTGGTTGGGTCTATTGTAATTGTTTTGTTGCCTATGCTGTTTTTATGCTCTGCTTTTAATCTGTAGCACTCTGACATCCGTGAGAATGTAAAGTGCGTTATAAATAAAATGTATTATTATTATTATTAGCTGACAACTATAGAAAATGTAAGCAACATATACTTGTCACCTGAATACCAGTGGTTCTCAAACTATTGTAATGTCAAAGAGCTTCCATTTTTTAGCCTATGTGTTAAACCACAGACCCCCACAACCTAGTATTTGACCCCAAGACAATGTCAATAAGCCAACATTAGATAGTTACACACCTTGCAGTAGGTCTGGGATGGTGTGTCTGTCACCTGTGTCCGCAGCAGGAGCTGTAAAAAAAAAGAAATACAATATTTTAGACACAAAGCTATGAAGGTACATGCATATCAATAGACAATAGCAGATCTACAAGCTGACAAGTGTCCAACAAGCTGACAAGTGAGCTTGTAAGCCTACAAGCTCACAACATGTTGCATTGTGAGCTTGTAGATCTGCCATTTTCAAATAGCCAAAGTTTAAATGGTGCTGAAGTGGTTAATGTACCCTATGTTTTTTTAAACAATACCCAAAATCTACAAAGTAACTAAAGTTTTCTAACAATTGTAGTGGATTAAAAGTACAATATTTGCCTCTGAGCTGTAGTGGATAGAAGTACAAGTACAGTATTTTTCTATGCAAACTGATACAGTAAAAATCACTGTTTTTGCTGGCAGCAGTGGCACACTATTACACTGTTCATATGGCAGTCAAAGAGTTAAGCTACAGAGTATATATATTGGCAATGCCTCCTTAAAAACGGACAATGGACTGACCACAAGAAAATGTCCATATGCTAACATTAGATAGTTAGATCTAAAAGGTTTTGATTTGCACATGTGTCATGTTATGTTAAACAAACCTTGCAGTAGTGCAGTCTGGGACGGCCCCCTCAGTCCACAGCTGTGTTGGCCAAGATATCAGATCCAGTGTACAGCCACGCCACAGCTGAAAATTTCAAGCAAAAATACTGTATTTTAGACACAAATATATATTTGTCACTATATAAATATAGTGACCGTTTGCAAACAGTTTAGAGCCGGATCGCAATGGGATGTTTTGGTCACGATTAGGTAGCCTCCAGAATCACTTTTATTGCCACAATATGCAAGATGAACCATAAGGACATTTTCTGCTGTATAATTTATATTCTGCAAAATGTAAAGGACCCCCCAAAATGATATGAATTTGGCCGCGGACCCCCGTGTCAAAACATTTTGTTCCATGGACCCCCAGAAGCAAAGATTTGAGTTATTGTTCGCTTTAAAAGAATATATATTTTCAAAAAATAGCAGATCTACAAGCTCATAGCGCGGCACTCGGTGCCGCGCTGTGAGCTTGTATATCTGCTATTTTTGAATAGTCAAAGTGTAAAATAGTGCTCAAATGAAAAAGTGACACAGACGCTTCCTCAGGTCTTAGTGGGTTAATGCAAGGCAGTTGAAGAGCCACATACATACATACATACAGCCACATATACAATGGCCTCACGACACTGGGTTTCTGTGGTTAGCTGGTTTTCCTCACAGACGGGAGCTCTGTCGCCAGCATTTGGACCACCTGTAACAGTGTAGAAACCACATATACTGCTGCAATACTTTCCTTTTTTCCAGGCCTGGCAGACAGTTTTTCTCATTTCAAAATATATCCAGGAAATTCATGACCGTGGGAATCCTGTTATTAACTGTAAAAGTACATAAAGAAATACATTCCCGGTTGTCAGGGGCAAACACTCTAAGAGAAGTTGTCAAACAACATTTACCTGTATGTGGAATGGTCATTGTGAAAAATATATCAGTGAAAGATTATATCAAAAAGTAGCTTTTTTTTTTAAATTGAAAACATATTTTACAGGGTGGATTGGGGTTCCCAGAGATGAAGAATTGACCCCAGAGATGAATTGCACCAAATGGGGGTCTGTGCCCTAGTGCACATAAAAATTAGGGGTGGGGGGGGGGGCGGGTCGTTGAAATTCAAAGGTTTGAGAATCACTGACCCGTACAGACAGTAGAATGGGTGTATGTGTACCTGTGGTCCAAACATGACAGCGGCGGGTGCTCCCATCACGTCCGTTCCGGGCATGCGGCGACGGATCTTCTTGCAGAACTGTCTGATGTCGGAGCAGGAGGTGTCCGGGTCCTTCAGCAGGATGCAGAGGCTGGAGCTCTCCTGACCGGCGGTCAGGAAGGCCCGCAGGCGAGCCGACGCCACTGCCACACAGTCCAGGCCACTCTGGATGAACTGAGACACACCCATGGATTAAAGCAAAATACAATCTCACGACTGAAAAAGGTTTGTATGACCAAGTCGTAATGTGTGATTTGTGAAACAGTCGCAGGCGCATTGAGAGCATAGGTGCGCAACATGATGCCATAGAGGACATGCTGGCTTCTATGGAATACAAATGACTGAAATCAGTCGTGGCGAGAACTTGAATCCATGCACACCAGGCACTTATTCTCTCTCTCCATTCCCCTGTATCTCAGGGGCGCCCACCCTCTAGAGCCTGGTTCTGCCCAAGGTTTCTTCCCAATAACCACATGAACCCTATTCTGGGGCAAACATTTGATGACAATGTATTTCAGTGTAGAGCGAAAACAGGAGTGGATCTAGAATAGAGTTCTTGGGAATCCAGTCAACTAAGTATAGGGTTTAAGTGGTTAAAAGGAGGGTTTTTTCCTTGCCACTGTTGGTAAATGCTCTCTGGGGGGGAAACGTTGGGTCTCTGCTCTATATGTAAACTGTCTTGAGACAATTTGTTAAATTTGACTATAGTGCCAAATCACAACAGAATTAAAAAAAAAAATCACCAAATTACAAAATAAACTTCCTTAGTCTTATTTTGTTAGATCCGTTTGTCTTCACAGTTGCAGTGTACGTAGCTTGCTTTCGGCTTTAACGGGCAAGGGTGTGACCGCATTAAAGGTGCAGCAGACAGCAGCAAACGGTAACCGCCTTCCATTCCGACATCTCGCCACTCCGACTAGTGGCTTCCGCGTGCGGTTAGGGTTAGGGTTAGGTATAGGGTTCGTTAACGTCGGAAAGGCGACATGTCGGAAAGGCGACATGTAACCCAGCAAACACCAACAAAAAATAAATAAAGACAAAATAAAATCACAAGGCGTTGAAATACCTTGATGTGGTCAGCCAGCTGCACGGTGCAGTCCTCTGTGAGCTCCGCCAGGTGGATGCTGTACAGATGCTGGAGGACACAACAGTAGTGAGTTACTTACAGACAAGTAACAAGCATGAATACGTTGAATGCGTATTAATGCAGACCGGACACATGCACAGTTTTTCCATGGAGAGAGAGACACACACACACACACACACACACACACACACACACACACACACACACACACACACACACACACACACACAAATGTGTGCATGTTTTAAATGCTAGATGGCAGCCTAGAGGTCCTGTATTGTTGTTACCTGGTAGTATTTGATGGCCTTGGTGAGTGGCTCCACTTGAATGGTCTCATCCAGCAGGTCGATGAAGTAGTCCAGAGAGCGCTCGTGGACGCTCATTTCAGAGTACAGCGTGCCCATCCTCTTAAACACCTCCACACTGCAGCCACTCATAGCCCTGGATGAGAGGAGGACATGACAATGGAAGGACAGATAATGTTAGAAGTGGCGAGAGTGGAGAGACCGATAACGTTAAGGTTTTTGTGATACACAGGACGCTCAAAAGTAATGCATTAAGTGTGTTTTCAAACCAGTAGTGCGTTTGCTTTGTTCAGATTCAGGGACCAATATGATACAATGTCGCACTTTCCCTTGCAGCAAAAATAGCAGATTGTTGTGAGCTTGTAGAATTGCTAGTTTCACTATTCGTCATACGGTATGACGGTAAGTATGTAGGGCTTTAGTAGTTAACAGAGGACAAAACTTATAAACTAAATACGAGCGAGAAAAGTTGTCTCTCATTGGACTGAATTTTTATTGAAGATGTTCAATACATTGGGAATAAAGGTGTTCAGTTCTGGATAGCAACATGGAGCATTACCAGAATCTTTTAATTTATTTGGAATCTTGTTATAACGTTTTAGCATGGTGGGTATTCTCCAATGACAACATTCCCAATTTAGTCTCTCATGTGCGATAGTCACTCACTGTTCATATTTGTGCAGAGTGGCCTGCAGCAGGCCCAGGGAGTAGATCAGTCCTGAGGCGAAGCTGAGCTGCTCTCCACGGGATCCCCTCATCGCGGTTCCCTGCAGGGGGTCACCGTTCAGGTCAAACTTCTCCTGGGCCTGCTTGCTGATCAACTCCGCCTGCAGGGGAAATGACACACGGACATGTTGGGAACAGGTGGTAAGCAGAGCCTGAGCGATACATCGGTTGGCTGATATATGGCCATTGTTTTACTTATTTGTCGACGATCAGTATTGTAATTATGCAGCCGATGTGTCCCAATGTTTTACCACTTTCAACAGAGTATCCCTACTACCTATTTGGGCATGTCATTTTAAGTGAACATTAACAAAAGTTTTCAACACAATAACAAAAATAGTCGATCTACAAGCTCACGACACATTGTGAGCTTGTAGATAGGCTATTTCTGAAAATGTATGAACAGGGCTTATATTGTTAAATACATTAAAATACTTTTTTTTTACAAAAGATCGGTCAAACATTAGTGGTCTAGGACTCTCCAAAATCAGGATCGAACCCATGTGGCATTGGTCAGACTATTTTTTTCGTTTTTTTGCAGATCACACACACCTTGCAGATGAGCCTTGGAATGAGCAGCAGCACCAGGATACAGTCGTGGTCTCCTCCATGGCGGAGGAAGGACTCAGGCATGAAGGCGGTGAGGAGGGACACCTGGCGGTTAGCCTGGCCCACCTCCATCTTCCTCAGTTCCATCTCGATGGCCTGGAAGACACACAGTCAAGGTTGGGTATAGAAGTTAGGAACCATATCCAAACTGCCAGGTACCCATGAAAATGAAGGAATCGGAATTGATAAATATCGTAATAATTTTAGGATCCAGAAATGATTATCCTAATTTTATGATAAGAGCGGTTACTATTCATTACTCTTCTTAAACTTTTATTAATGTAAAACTTTTAAACTAAATGTCCATTGATGCCATTAACAAGAATTATGATCACGTAAGCCTAGTGCTCAGTTAAACTGGATACAACCTTTTCCAATCCATTTCTTTCCAGTATGGCTTGGCTTGAGTTTTGTGGTAGTGGTACCAAAGTGTCACTTTAGACATTTTATTGTCATTGGATTGATTCAAATCCCCATCAACTCCCAATCAGATTCCTAGCATTCTGACATTCGTCTCAGCCGTACCTTGGCATAAGCTTTGGTCTCTGCAAACTTTATCTTGAAATCAAACATCTCTGCAGGAGGATGCAGCAGGACCTGCTCAGCGTTGGCATTCTGCTGGTTGGTCAGCTATCTGTTGGTCTCCTGGTGCACAGGGAAAAGCACACACAGACAGCAGTGAGTAATGTGCATTTACTGACTACCTACTGATAATCATAGCAGCTCACTTCTCATTCCTGTGTGTGTGTGTGTGTGTGTGTGTGTGTGTGTGTGTGTGTGTGTGTGTGTGTGTGTGTGTGTGTGTTTATGAATATACTTGAGGGCCACGTGTCCCCATAAGTATAGTAGAAATTGACCTTGTGAAGGCCATTTTCCTGGACACCACAAGAGAATTTGTTAACAAAGACTTTTAGAGCCAAGGTTACAATTAGGAAAAGATTCAGGTTGGGGTCAGAATTAGGATTTAGAGTTAGGTTCAGGGTTACAAACGGCAAAAAAACTCATGGGGGAAAAAATGCATTTAAAACGAAAATCCATCCTAAAATGTTGCGGTAAGTATAGTAGTACAACGTGTATGTGTGTAGTGATCTATGCACCTGCAGGCTGGCAGTGAGCTCTCTGTACTTGTTGATGGTCTGCTGGTAATGGGCCATGGTCTCCTGGGCAGCCTCAACTCTCTTGTGGGCCTCGCGGACCTTTCCCCCCCGCTCATGTCCAGCTGCTCTCTCAGCTCCATCTCAGTCTCTCTGCCGTTCTCCTGGAGCTCGTCGTTCATGTCATTAATGGCCTCCTGTTGGGAGGACAGAAGAGGGGACCGACCGTCATGTGTGGTAGTATATACATTGTAAGGCGTAGAACAAAGCCAAATGCAGTGGTGGAAGGAGTACTCAAATCTTTTTACTTAAATAAAATTATCAATACTACAATGTAGGAAAACTGTTACAAGCTAAAGTCTGGTATTCAAAATGTACTTGGGTAAAACTACAAAAGTAGTGGCATCAAAATGTACTTAAGGGATAGTTCACGCCCAAAATGACGTTTTCTATCGATTACTCACCAGCAGCGGTTCTGTATGGAGACACAAAGAATCTCCTTTGTGTCTCCATACGGAACCGCTGCCGGTCATCAAATTATTGGCTAAACTATTCCTTTAAAATACCAAAAGTAAAAGTATTCCTTATGCAGAATGTGCCATTTTAAGTTTTCAAAATGTATACCGGTACAAATCTTTTGAAAATAGCAGATCTACAAGCTCACAACGTCACTTTGTGCCACGCTGCAAGCTTGTACAACAATTTGGGGGTCCTTGACATGAAAAGGTTTGAGAACCACTGAGAGGGCGTTTGTAAAATGGGCCTCAGGTCTTAATGGGCTATGAAACAAAACACTGATTGCATGCAAGTCGGGGTGAAGAACACAGGTGCACTGACCAGGTCAGTGACCGTCTCTCTCAGCTCCCGGACTTTCTCCTCCAGGTCCAGGTTCCTCTCCGTCAGGGTCTCCACCATCTCCTCTGACCCCAGAGCAGCATCCACCTGTGACACACACACACACACACACACACACACACACACACACACACACACACACACACACACACACACACACAATCATTACAAGAGGCACATGGTTTGAAAGTCAGGTACTAACCCTAACAGTTACTTACAGTAAACAAGATAAACACAAGATAAACAAGATATCTGTAACAAGATTTTTTTTTTTTTTTTTTTTTTTCAAATTGAGCCCTTTCCATTTCACAAGTTGTGTTGCATTTCCTATTCTGATAAGCCGCAAAGGGAGCCTGCAGTACCACCACGGGCCAAGACACCATCACACCAGAATGAAATGTTTGGAGTGGGGGAGTCTGGTGCAACGCTCAGGTCCTGGACCTGGTGAGACGAAGGAGGAGCCCGGCCAGGAGGCCACCCACAGAGCCTAGTCCCTCCACGTGCCAGAGCCTCTCCTCTTCCCCATTCCACAAAAGCAAGTTTAAACCACTTGCTTTTGTGGATAATGGTTATTATGACTATCATGCTAACAAGCTAACAATGACTAACAAGTCATTCCTGATTGGAAACCATTTGGGTCAACTGCTGTTGTTTTTAAACAGATGTACACATTTTGACTGACCTGACCACGGCCTCCTTCAGCCTGCCCTTCTGCTCCTCCAACTGTTTGACATGGTAGCTGGAGGCCGCGCCGTCTGTACCTGGAGGGACAGCATGATGAGAGGTGGGAGAGAAAGATACACACAGGGAGATAGGGTTGATAGAGAGAGTGGCGTAGAGAGAGGAGTCAGAGAGAGAGAAAGAATGAGAGAGACAGCAAGGAACCATTGGACAGAGAGACAGGGGTGGATGGGAGAGAAAGAGAGACAAACCATTAAGAAACACGTGTACATAGATTTTTGAGCAGTGATTATCAACCTTTATCATTTTGAGGACCCCCAGTTTGTTTTGCATGAGGTCGCGGACCCCCATTTCATACGATTCTCATCTCTGGGAGCCCAATCTACATGGCAAGGCATCAGTCTGAGTGTGTAAATGGAACCAAATGGACCACTACGGGTCCATTTGGTTCCCGCTATAGACTCTGAGTTAAAGACCCATTAAGGGTCGATTTGGTTCCTAGCAATCAATCAAGCTGGGGACCCCCTGGAACCCCCCCAAGGACCCCTTCAAGTTCCTCAGTCTGGTCCTACAGGCCAATACATTTGGTGGCCAAGTATATTTGAGGAAATTGGAATGGAATTGCTTGCAGAGGGGCTCACTGAATCTAGCAATAATGTTGACATAACAAGTGTGATTAGCAAGAGAGGAATGTTTGTGGCAAGTGTAATGTAAAAAGCTCACATTAGATACCGAAGGATCCACACACCAACAAAGTTCTTCCTCAGACACTTTCTCTCTTTTACTTACATTGGGCGTATAGAAACAAAGATCATTTCAAAGTACAAAAATATACCTGTGTGACATTTTAGGTTAGCCAGGACTGTATGGATGAGGCTATAAGGCTCCATGTTGACAAGCAACAGAACTCTTCAGGATTTGAGTCTTGGGGTGAACAAATCTCCAACACACAAGGTCTGGTTTCTTTATAAAACTTCAGTGTTCAACTTCAGTGTTCAAGTCATCATAGACTTTTAAGTCTGAGGTACTAGGAATTTCAAATTTCTTGGCAACTGAAGACAAAACAAGATTGCACAAGCTTATTGATAAATCTGTTGTGCAATTGATTTAATTTGTATTAATGTGTCATAAAAATGGATTAAAATAGCCACAGAAAATTCAATCATATGAGGAAGATTGACAGCCCTACTGAAGACATTGAATCACTCTATCCTAAATAAAATGGATTGTGCCTTGTACTGTACACCCAGCATGTTGTTGCATATGACAGTGGTTCTCAATTTTTCATGTCAAGGACCCCCCAAATTGACAATTAGCCCACAGACCCCCATTTGAAAAGATATGCCAGGGACCCCCATAATAAGAAGACTTTTACGGCTCTAGCAGTGATTCTCAACCCTTAATATCAAGGACCCACATTTAATGGCATGTCTATCTCTGGGACCCCAATTTATATTGTAAAATCAATGTTAAGACAGTGTAAAAATGGAACCAAATGGACACCAATCATTTGTACACCATCAATGGCATAGGGCATGCTGTGGAACAATGTTTCACTCACCACACTCCAGAAATGATGTAAAAGACAGTGGTCCCTCAAAGCAGACGTATTTCTGCCGGTCAAGATGTTTCACACAGGGTCCCCACACATTTTTAGCAATGAATTTCCAAAACTTTTCCAAAACTTTTCCAGAATATTTAGCCCAATTTCCAGGCCTATATAACAATCATTCAGCGCAATAATGTGTCTCTTACTCCTATGTACAATGCCCAAAGATAGGCAGTGTAGCAAAATAAATAAATAAAAAACGATAAAAAGTGTTTGGGGGTGGGGCACAGCCGCGAAACCTCGCTCAAATAGAGCCTGCGAGCGAAAATAGGAGGGGTGGACGACGTCGTTGCACGGTTCGTTGTCGCTTGCGGTAGGTCAGGACGGTCTCATTCAAAAACATGTATTTTAATGAGATTTCATCGCCCGCTCGCGTCACGTCGCATCGCTGGCAGTGCGGATGGGGTGTTACACAGTCTGTTCGGCGAAAAACTACTTATGTTACATGTTTCGTGTAATGTTATACACGTTTATGAAAAGGTTTTGTATTAAAAAAAATCAATAGCCAAAAACAATGCATAGCCAAATATTTTTCCAGGACCCTTGATAAATTCCAGGACCTTTGATGAAGTTTGATCAATTCCAAACCTTTTCCAGTACTGGATTTTTTTTATTTTTATTTCAAAATATTTCCAGGAATTTCATGACCGTGGGGACCCTGTTCACACGTACAGCATGCATGCTTTGATGGAGAAAACATAATAATGTTACTAAGACGATATAGGGTACAACATGCAGTATGAGGAGTGTTACAATTAGAAACTATTACAAAAGCACTATCTACAGGCAGGCTATCTAGCAGTGGTGTAAAGTAACAAAGTACATTTACTTAAGTACTGTACTTAAGTACAATTTTGAGGTATTTGTACTTTACTTGAGTATTTCAAATATACTATTGTAATTACTTTTACTCCACTACATATCAGAGGCAAATATTGTACTTTTACTCCACTACAATTATTTGAAAGCCATTTTAGCCCTACTTTATAAATATGCTACTTGAAAATAGCAGATCTACAAGCTCATGAGCTTGTAGATCTGCTATTTTTCAAACATTCTAGTACTTTAAGTATAGTTTATGTTTGAAGTTTAAACATAGAAACACGAGGAGACAAAGAGATGTTGAGCTCTCTCAGATGCCTCACCTGTCTTCTTTCTCCTCCTTCTCCTTGTCCTCTTCCTTGCCCTTGTCTTTGTCCTGGTCAGTGATGATGTCCGACACCAGTCTGAGGGCACGTTCTGTGATGGACACAATCTTCTGGATAGCTTGGAGTTCATCCTCTGAGGGATAAATGGCTGCATGCTTGGTCATTACGTAGCCATCGTCTGAAGAGTCGGGGCGACGAGGCGGCTAAAAGAGAAATGGTGGAAAGAAAACTATTCATTCACAGGACAAGAAAGGAATCGCAATGAGGTTTCAATTTAGTTCATGTAAGAGTATTCCAAAGAGTTACTATTCTCAGTAGGCAATTCTGTAACCAATGACTTTTTAATGACAAAGACATAGTTCTGAAACGAGTTACTTGATTAACAGAACGCAAAACTGCATTCAAATAGTAAAAAATTACACCCAGTGTGAAGTGGGTGGTGTGTGGTCATGTGACTCACTTTAAAAAAAGGATAAATTACTTTTTTTAAAGTCCATACTGCTATTCATAGGGCTGCACATGTGTCATGTGTTTCGCTAGCCAATCACAGTCCTGAATTTGCAAAGTCAGCCAATCACATTACAGTTAGTGGTGATGACACTAGCTGTAATGTGATTGGCTGACTTTGCAAAAGTATCGATTTGCATTAACAATGGAAGGGTTAGGGGTATACAATGCGTTGTAGACTATTGGCCAATCACGGTGCAGGATTGGTCAGTGTCCAAAACTCACTTATAGGGGGCGGCTACACCGCCCCAAAAATCACACCCAGTGTGAAGTGGGCGGTGTGTGGTCATCACAACATGACTCACTTAAAAAAAAGGATAAATTACTTTTTTTTAAGTCCATACTGCTATTCATAGGGCTGCACATGTGTCATGTGTTTTGCTAGCCAATCACAGTCCTGAATTTGCAAAGTCAGCCAATCACATTACAGTTAGTGGTGATGACACTAGCTGTAATGTGATTGGCTGACTTTGCAAAAGTATCGATTTGCATTAACAATGGAAGGGTTAGGGGTGTAGACTGTGTTGTAGACTATTGGCCAATCACAGTGCAGGATTGGTCAGTGTCCAAAACTCACTTATAGGGGGCGGTTACACCGCCCCAAAAATGTGAAGTGGGCGGTGTGGTGATTGCAGTGATGGAAGCTCACTTAAAAAAAAAGTTTTTTTTTAAAGTGCATAGTCCTATTTATAGGTTATTAATTCCATCATGTGTCTCGCTAGCCAATCACAGTGCTGAATAGAGTCAGCGGGGGGTGTCCAGGGGCCACCCATTGTGGGTGGAAGGGGTGTACAATGGGTGGCCAATCACAGTCCAGGAGTGAACTATTGGCCATTAGACTGCATGGTTAAACTAGGTTATACACTTGTTATTCTACAAGGCACAGAACTTCAAGAAATGTCAGGTTTGGAAACGCACGCCTGGTCGCCGTCCATCACTACACAAGTTGGCAGAGACTTATCCAGACATTGGCATGTAGCCTTTGAGTGCAAAGCACGCTCTGTGAAACCAGCTTCACTCTTTATTAGTGATGAGTGTTTGAACCACTTTCAACCTGGTGTCCATATTTTGGGCACGTCATTATAGGTGCAAATTGTCAAAAATAAAATGTTTTATCATTTTTAAAGTGAAAATGGAAGTCGTTTTCTTTATTCATTGTGTGATAAGTACATAGGGGTTCAATGACTTAAACCCTTTATACTTAGATGGGTGTGCAAGGGGTCTGTAATTGGCCCCGTCCTTTTCTATCACTCATCAATCTCTGCCGATCTACAAGCTCACACAATGCCTCGTGACGTGTAGTGAGACGATTTTTGTTTTCACTGAATGTTTGCTTATTACGACGAGCCCCGAATAGGGACGCTAGGATTCATGTGGTTGAACTGGTTAAATGCAGAGCTATACTAATCAAACAGGAATACAGCAAAAACACAGTACAGAGCATAATGGCAACAAGGTGGAGAATGAAGTCATTGTCAAATACCGCCAGGAGACGTCAAAATTCAAAGGGGACCTACTGACCGACAGAGTTGATCTTGGGGGGCGGAGGCCTTCTTGACGGGGGCGGTGGAGTTGGCAGACGACAGACTGTTGCCGAGCGCGTTCTTGCCGAGCGCCCCCCCGCCACCGCTCACTATGTTTCAGGTTTCAGGCTTCAGGTAGTAGGAGGAGTTGTGGGTGTGGAGGCAGAAGCATTGGACGAAGAGGTGGTGCTGGAGCTGCCCCGGCCAGAGGAGGGGGGGTCTTACTGGGGGCGGCCGTGGTGGAGGAGGAGGTCTGGGTGACCACGCTGGGCTTCGTGGAAGGGATGGGTTTCCCCAGCTTGGTGTGAAGCTTCACCACCTGGGGAACGGAGCAGAGCAACACGTTTGAGGGTTTGTTGTAAAAAGCAGCTGTCCAAACCCTTTTCTAAATCAGTGGTTCTCAAACTTTTTCGTGCCAAGGACCCCCAAATAGACTCTTATTAGCCCGCGGACCCCCATTTGAAAAGATAAGCCAGGGACCCCCATAATAGAAGATTTTTACGGCTCTAGCAGTGATTTTCAACCATTTTAATTTCAAGGACCCCCAGTGTGACATGCATTAGGCTACGGACCCCCATTTAATAGCATGTATGTCTCTGGGACCCCAATTCATATTGTAACATCAATGTCAATTTAACTCTGAGAGTGTACAAATGGAACCAAATGGACCCGTCATGGGTCCATTTGGTTCCATTTGTACACTCTCAGAGTTAAAGACCCATAAGCCAGGGTCCATTTGGTCCCTGTCCATCATTTAGCTGGGGACCCCCTGGAACCCCCTCAAGTACCCCTGGGGGTCCCCGGCCCCCACTTTGAGAACCAATGTTCTAAATGACATTGTGTATTGTAACGACATGTATGTTTACGACACTGAATTGTGTTAACTAACACCACTAAACTAAAAGCCTATCCATCCATCCAACATATCACTGTTTATTTGCCATCCTAGGCAGCATGATAGCAAAGCCATGTTCAGCCATTGCTTGAGCATCATGCAAATTGCTGTGTGGCTTTGATTGATTGAATTCTTTATTGTTATCTTGTTCCAAGCAGCGATCCGCCTCATGACAAAAGAGAGACGGCCGTTACCATACCACTTGAGAAAGAGGTACTCTAACCCACCGTTTCCCAAACAGTGTGTCGGGACCCATATGTGGGTCGTGGACCAATTTGTATGGGTCACGCGAGTAAATATGTTTATTTTGTGTTTCCTAACTTTCTCATTTTTGTATTATTTCAAAAGATTATCAAAACATTCCCAACAAAAAAAATGTTTTCGAAAGCATACAAATACATTTAAAAATCCATTAATTGGAGGGGGAAAAGTACTTTTAAGAATTTGTGAAAATAGCAGATCTACAAGCTCGCAACATGTCGCATCTTGTGAGCTTGTAGATCGGCTATTTTCACTATTTTGGGTCACGGCGAGACATAAGATTTATTTTGGGTCTGGAGCTAAAAGGTTTGGGAACCACTGCTCTAACGGACATGATTTCATAGTCTGTGTGATACATGGTCACTCACCGCTGATGAACATGGGGAATTATGCTGCTGTCCAAACAAGCAAACTCTCCTCCTCCCCCTTACAGGTGTCCAACAGACTATGGTAGCCAAAGTGCCGGTCATGTTGTGTAAACCATTGGTTCTCAAAGTGGGGTCCGGGGACCCCCAGGGGTACTTGAGGGTGTTCCAGTGGGTACCCAGCAAAATGTGTAAATATAGCATCAGAATAATTATGACCTTTTATACTTTGGCTATTCAAAAATAGCAGATATACAAGCTCATAGCGCGGCACCGAGTGCCACGCTATGAGCTTGTAGATCTGCTATTTTTTAAAGATATTGAAAATTTGTGCAAATCTTTGAATATATATATTTTCAAGCGAACATTTGTAACTCAAATCTTTGCTTCTGGGGGTCCCTGTAACAAAATGTTTTTGGATGGGGGTCCGCGGCCAAATACATATAATTTTGGGGGTCCTTGACATGAAAAAGTTTGAGAACCACTGGTGTAAACACTTAGTGTTTAAGATCGCCCTAAGGAAAGAATATTTCGATCTTCCCTTCAATCTGCGACATAATATTAAATGAATAACTGTAATAAGCCTGATGCAGGGAAAAACAAATCAGGGTAGGCTATAATAGTAATAGACGAAAAGAGAAATAGCAGCATTGATTCATTTGACCAAGAAAATAATCGGTAATTGGATATCGGCCAAAATCGTGCATCCTTAAAATCCTTGCTAAATGAAAAAGCAAAGAATAAAGAAGAGGGGATTTATTTACGGCATTCAGCTGCTTTGTGATAACGGAAGCATCTGGACACCAGAAGGCAATTTTGACGATATAAAAAGCACAGTGTGTACTAAATCAGACAGCTTCTTTCAATCTGTCTTCTGACTGGAAAAGCACTACTTCTTAAATCAAGTCTAACACTGGCATGAAGCAACCAATAGATTACATCGTGATCCCTGCCCACTTTACACAATTCTGTCCTTCTAAGTTGGAGCAGGAAGGGACAAATATTTAGACTAAAATAAAGTCTTGATGTGGGCATAGATTTGCAAGTAAGTCAGGTCAGTGTTCTAGTTAACCAAAGTTATTCATGAATATAAATGTGAATATTAATTCCTATTCATGAACATTTTATAAAACCTATTTGCCTACAATTTTGAGGTATTTCTACTTTACTTGAGTATTTCCAATTTCCAATACTTTTACTTCTACTCCACTACATCTCAGAGTCAAATATTGTACTTTTACTCCACTACAATTATTTGAAAACTTTAGTTACAAGTTACTTTTAAGATATAAATTATTACATTATAAAACATGCCTTAACCACTTTAGCCTTATTTTATACATAGTCTATTTGAAAATAGCCGATCTACAAGCTCACAACGCGTCGCAGCGCGACGCGTTGTGAGCTTGTAGATCTGCTATTTTCGACCTGTGCGACAGTGAAACGTGTCTGGGCGGAAACAATTGCTTGACAGTTTGGTTCCGCATCGACAGTTTCTCCGCAATTTAGAGGCAAATGTGGACATAATCATAAATATGATGATCCTAATATACAATTGAGAGTGGCGCGCGTGCGCGACCGACACGGTACGACCGACCGTGTACCGTCTACTCTCATTACGGTCCTTTTCAACCCCAAAACAAGCCCCAAAAGAAGCGCGACCATCCGCTTACAATAAGCGGACATGGCAAGTTGCCAGGTTCAGCGAGAGAAACAACAACAAACAACAAAGCCACGGCGTCCTCTAACATTAGTCAACCCAGTACAATGCTCGGTGCAGATAAACACTTGTTGAACCAAAGAGTGCGTCAAATGAATGTCTATTTACTGCTAGTAAAACAGTCAAATTACAACAGCATCTCCTTCTAGAGTTAAACTCATGTTACTCTATACTGAGTCAAAGCCACGTTGTTTGCCATTGTCTCAGTAAAGTCCACCAACATATAAAATATCATTGTTCTGTCTCCTGTACTATGTCTACTGGTCTTGTATGGTATTAATACAACCGTTTTTGTATGAATAGTTATATCAGCACTTTTAACAGCCTGCTCAGGGACTACAGATGAAAGCTAGCTTCTGGCTAACTCTGGTTCATTACACGGATGTGAAAACCAACATGTTGATTAATGTGCACTGTGTCCCTGGTAAATACATAAACATGATAGCAATACTGTTGATAATGTAATCATTTACCTCACTGCCATGCGGAAGTTGTAGGCATACGTTTATAGCCGTTAGCACTGGTTAGCCTAGGTTGTTTTTAAGTTTAACCCAGTTTCAGAGGCTGCTTAAAGTTAGTTTTAGCAGATCTACAAGCTCAATTTTAACAGACAAGATATAACAAATGCAATGTTGATTAAAAGCTGCATTTTGCGTTGTATAATGAATTGTTATGGACAGGTCGATTGTGACATGAGTTCATGAAAACAAACCAACAGAGTCCTGGGGCCTGAAACAAACGTAACCTGGCGTTTGCACTTAATTCATTTAAGGCCCGTACATGTACATAAACGTTCACATTTCAAATATAAAGTGCTTACCTCATGGCCACGGATGTGACAATTCTGTTCGAGCCCTCAGAAGTAACCGTATCTTCAGTATTGTTCAATAAAAAGCATTTTAATCCGATCGGTGGCCATTTTCTCAGCATGTCCGCCATGCTTTCAACTGCATTACCCATCGGTTGGTAGGTGTACTGCACTCTGATAGAGTGGAGCCAGCTATGAGCAAATGGCCACCGATCGGATTAAGATGCGTTTTTATTGAACAATACGGAAGATACGGCTATTTCTGAGGGCCCGTACATAATTATAACATCCGTGGCCATGGGGTAAAAACTGTGTTTGAAATCTGAACGTTCATGTAGTACAAAAAAGGCAGGAAAAAATAAAAATAAAGTAATAAAGGCGGGAAAAAAAGTATATATCAAGTAATATTACTCACCTCAGACAAATGACGACGAAATGAAAGTAGATGAGTGATATATGAACCGAAATGAAGTAGAACAGTTTCCAATAGTAATCTATCATCGACCGGAGAGACCTAGTATCGAGCGACCTAGCACCCGCTGGAAACCTTGAGAAATGAGCCGAGCTCTGCAAGAACGGTGAACTTAAGGGGCGGGACAAAACAGCAAGGGCTGTGATTGGTCTGACAAGCAGACATGCGTACATGCGAGAGGGCATCCCCGGGAATGCCCTCTCGCGTGTACGCAAGCACAGCCCCCCCCCCGCCCACGCACACACGCTGTTACACGCACGCACATGCGCACGCACCCAAACAACTCTATGACGTGCACACACAAACACGACACGAACACGACACAAGCCCCGCCCCCCTTCCCCACACACACACACACACACACACACACACACACACACACACACACACACACACACACACACACACACACACACACACACACACACACACACACACACACACACACACACACACACACACACACACACTATTACAAGCACGCACATGCGCACGAACCAAAAATAGATACATTTGTTTTCAATGCAAACGTCATTTCACTAATTTAAAAGTTAAAGAGAAGAAGTTAGCGAAATATAAAACAGCAATAATAATAATAATAATAGACATACATTGTAATATTTATTTAACAATGAATATCAATGAATCAATTATATCAATACTGCAATTGTAGAAACACTCTGTTACAAGTACAATTCTGGTAATAAAAATGTACTTGAGTAAAAGTACAAAAGTATCGGCATCAAAATATACTTAAAGTGTGGTAGATTGTTGATAGTATAAGTATTACATTCTTCTCAGTTAGTAAAGTATGTTTACTAATGGCAGTGGATATGAATGAATATATTAATCTATTATTTGAATAGCTTGAATGCACAACATGGTACGTATGTCTATACATATGAAACACAATGTTATACATTATACCAGGGATCTTCAACAGGGGGTCCTCAGAGTTACTACAGGGGGTCCGCCAAATCTTTGTGTGATATGATTTTTCTTTTTTTATATTAACCACTTGAACCCTAGCATCCCTTTTCTGAGGAGAACTTTAGCCAAAAATAGCAGATCTACAAGCTCACAACGCCTCGCAGTGCGAGGCGTTGTGAGCTTGTAGATCGGCTATTTTTGGCAAAGAGTTAAAGGTGTAGAGGGAGAAAAGAGCAGCAAAAGTATATCTGAAATCGCTTCAGATTATGACGGAACATTGGGAGTGAGTTTGCAGTTCTAACTGCAATGGGGAGTTCATTCCACAGTTTGGGAGCCAGAAGGGAGAAGAGTCTGGGACGTGTGGAGCGTTGTCCCGGATGTTTTAGAGAAGGTTCTGACAGCTTCCCTGTGTTAGCTGATCTGAGAGAGCGGGAGGGGTTGTAGGGTTGGATCAGGCTTTATGAAGGTATGGGGGGGGGCAGTGTCAGTGTTTTGTACTCGGTGCAGGCAGCAACTGGGAGCCAATGGAGGGAGCTGAAAAGGGGGGAGACCTGAAAACTAAGTTTTGATATGACTGAAGCCAGGATAAGGAGCTGGGCTGACTCCTGGGTGAGGAAGGGTCTGATCCTTCCAATGTTATAGAGTGTAAACCAACAGGATGGAGTGGCCGCTGCAACGAGAGCTGACTGTCAACACGAAGTTGTCTATGGAAATAATTAGTGAGATCCTGCATGGGGCAGGACTTACCTGGGAAGAAGAGAAGCTTGGTCTTGTCTGGGTTCAGTTTAACCCATTTAGTCCGGGAAAGCATCTGTCATTTTAGATTTTAACCACTTTAATCATTATCTATACTTTGGCTATTTTTTGATAAATCAATCTTTGAATATATATTTTTTACAGCGAACATTTGTAACTAAAATCTTTGCTTCTGGGGGATTCTACAAATGTCTGTTTAAAAAAAAAACATATGTTGCTATAAATCAGTGGTTCTCAAACTGTTTCATGTCAAGGACCCCCAACGTTATATGTATTTGGCCGCGGACCCCTTTCTCAAAATATGTTGTTCCAGGGATCCCCCAAAAGCAAAGATTTGAGTTACAACTGTTTGTTTTAAAATATATATATATTCAAAGATGTGCACAAATTTTCATGATTTAAAAAAAATAGTAGATCTACAAGCTTATAGTGCCGCGCAATGAGCTTGTAGATCTGCTATTTTTGAATAGCCAAAGTATAAAATTATGTTTTAAAGTGGTTACAGAGATGCGTTCCCGGTCTTAACTAGTGAAGGTGGTGAGAAGACAAGACATCCACTGAGATGTCAGCCAGACATGCAGCGAGGCTCTTCAACCTGAGTGGCAGAGGGTGGAGAGAGAAACAGAGTGTCAGTGGTGTAAAGTAACTAAGTACATTTACTCAAGTACTGTACTTAAGTACACTTTTGAGGATTTGTTCCCATTTTCAATACTTTTACTTCTACATCTCAGAGGCAAATATTGTACTTTTTCTCCACTACAATTATTTGAAAACCCTAGGTTACAACTGTAACCCAGGTTTTAATAGAAATGTAAGAATGGTACTTACTATGGGATATCATCGCCCTCTAGCGATGCCACAGAGCAAATACACCGATCTCCCGAGCTACAATCCTCACAGATGATTGGAAAAGGGTCAGTGTGACGTAAAAAAACGGCGACCGGTTGGAGTATAAATACTCTTACGTCATACGAGCTCGACCTCGGAACCTTCTACTCTGCATGCTAGCTTGCACTCAGAGGGGGTTTAACGTAAGTACCATTCTTACATTACTAATAAAACCTGGGTTACAGTTGTAACCTAGGGTTAGTTATGTCGTAAGTTCCAGAATGGTACTTACTATGGGACACATACACGTCCCCCGGGGGAGCCCATAGTCACACCAACCCCACCCAATGCCACCCAAGGCCACAGGTCAAATCCCCGACTTGACCTCGGCCTACAGGCAGCCCATGACCCAAGGCCACAAGTCAAATCCTCGACTTGACCATGGCCTACAGGCAGCCCATGACCCCACAGGATCATGGACCGGGAGGATTTAAAGGCAAGACCTTGACAGACTTTAAGTCCTGTCCCTAGCCACCAGCCCAGACAACTCCAGTCTGACTGATATGTGGCAGGGAAACCAAGGCCTCCTCCTCCCAGGACCTTGTCTATCAGGTCCCGAGAGGGCAAGAAAGGCCAGTCAGATTCATACAGAGAGAACAAGCCCCTAGGCCTGCCTCACCATCTGTATGTCTGGAACCAGCCATTGTGTCGGTAGTGACACAATGGTGAAAAAATAAATTTACTAAGTCCAGAGCTCGATGAATGTTAGGGACCAAAAAAAGTCACTACAAAGTACTACCAATCAACTCTAGATTGCCTGAAACGTACTCCTAACAGGTTTTTGGGGGGACGATTTTGGCCTCCACACTTAGTGATCTTTTCGGATTTAACTTTCGTTTCGGTAGTGACACAATGGTGAAAAAATAAATGTTTGGAAGTGACCTTGGCCCTCCTCTTCTCTCTCTACATGCTCCCTCCAGGACAGTGGTTCTCAAACTTTTTCAGGTCAAGTACCCCTAAATGAATGCGGATTTGGTCGCGGACCCCCATCTGAAAAGAGTTCCAGATGTGGTGTTAAAAATGTAAAAAAATATTCAAACATTTTCAAAGAATATCAAGATTTTTGGAAAATAGCTGATGTGTGTAGGGCCCTGGGGGTCCCCGGACCCACGGACCACCATAACTCTGAGAGTGTACCTCAGAGTTACAGCAACATAAGGGTCCATTTGGTTACTAACTATCCAACATTTATCTGGGTACCCCCTGGAACCCACTCAAGGACCCCTGGGGGGTCCCCGGACCCCACTTTGAGAACCATGGCTCTAGGAGACATGTAGGAGACATCTAGTAGACATGTAGGATTCCTTTCCTTCCTCCTCCGACTCTCTATTCTATTGAACATGCTCTGACCCCTCCATCATCATCACCTCCTCCTCCTCCTCCTCCTCCTCTTCTTTCATGTCTTCGTTCTCTTCACCTCCTAATCCACACTTCAACCTGACTCTCCTCTCCTCCTTTAGTGTCTCCTTTCATTAACCCATAAAGACCTGGAACTGTGTCATTTTTAGATGTGAGCTAAAAAAGCATTATTTTACACTTTGGGCTATTCAAAAATAGCAGATCTACAAGCTCATAGCGCGGCACCGAGTGCTTGTAGATCTGCTATTTTTGAAAAATCGTGAAAATGTGTGCAAATCTTTGAATATATATACATTTTAAAGCGAACATTTTTAACTCAAATCTTTGCTTCTGGGGGTCCCTGGAACAAAATATTTTGATGGGGGTCCGCGGCCAAATACATATCATTTTGGGGGTCCTTGACATGAAAAAGCCACTGATATAGAAACATACGTTTTTCAGAAAACTGTTGAGATTTAGGAGACATGTAGAATCGGCTTCAGATCTCAATGGGTTAAATCGTTTGATCTCTCCTCTCCTCTCCTCTCCTCTATAATTAGTATTCATGACAGAGTGATCTATCTATCCTCTAAACTAATATCAGCATTATGATGAACAATCACCTGCTTTACCCTGGAGCTCAGCTCTGTGCGTATGCACGTGTGTGCGTGCGTGCGTGCTTGCGTGCGTGCGTGCGTGCGTGCGTGCGTGCGTGCGTGCGTGCGTGCGTGCGTGCGTGCGTGCGTGTGTGTGTGTGTGTGTGTGCGTGCGTGCGTGTCTTCACAAGTGTAGTAAAATTGAAAAAATAATCATTTAGAGGTTAAGATGAACCAAAATAGCAGATCTACAAACTCACAACGCACCACAGAGCGACAGATCGATGTTTTCATTCTCGCCTGTGGTTGATAATATTTGTAGTTCATTAAAACACTGACGCTTCTAAACAAATGCAAATCTAATCCATATCAGTGATATCGTTTCTACATCCATATAATTCATCTGTCAATATTTGATCTCATGGCTGAGAGAGTCTGGCTGCGTTCATATTTCTGCTGTTTTTATCAATAATATAATAATATAATGAAAAACTACAATATGGATTCTTTTTACAACAAGAAACATAAAGATGTTTCATTGTGTTTTGATGGATGATAGTTACACACACACACACACACACACACACACACACACACACGCACACACACACACGCACACGCACACGCACACGCACACGCGCACACGCACGCACACGCGGACACACACACACACACGCACGCACGCACGCACGCACGCACGCGCACACACACACACACACACACACACACGCGCGCAAACACGCGCGCACAAACACACACACGCGCGCGCACACGCACACACGCGCACGCACGCACTCACGCACGCGCGCACGCACACACACACGCACACGCACCTCAGAGAGGAGACAGGAGGCTTAAGCCCTGATTTATACTTCATAGAGTGACAGTGTTGTGCATCAAGAATAGCTGATCTACAAGCTCACAAGCCGTTGCTGATAAGAAGACACGTTGTGAGCTTCTGATATTCTCAGCCGTTCTTGGTGCGGCACCGCCGCGCGACGAAGCATGAATTGGCGCTTAGCAGGGGCGAGCGAGGGATGAGCGAGGGGGTTAGGAGGGTATTAGAGAGACGTTTGAACGCCCAAACTTCAGATTAACCTTCCTAATGAGAGAGAGTGAGAGAGAGAGAGACAGAGAGAGAGAGGGAGGAGAGAAAGGAGAGATAGAGAGAGCAATGGCGAGAGAGAGACAGAAAGCGCTTATGAGCAGAAATATTTTGCTTATGAGCATCAGACAGTACTACTTGTCAACTATACAGATTAATACGAACATTTTATTCATCATAATATGTCCTGAATTGTAGCTTTAGTAGAAACACACACAGCACACGCACACGCACACGCACACACACGCACACGCGCACGCACACGCACGCGCACGCACACGCACACGCACACGCACACACAGTCCCTGGTGATGAAAAACAGACACAATGAGAAAGTATTGAAACACGGCTCACGGCTCTGAGATCAGAAAAAAAGAAAGAAAGAAAAACTATTCAATTCCAGGAAATACATTTCACACAGAAAAGAAAAAGAGAATCAGTATAAATGATGAATCACATCACGCGTGTGTGTGTGTGTGTGTGTGTGTGTGTGTGTGTGTGTGTGTGTGTGTGTGTGTGTTTTCATTCTCGAGGTTGGCTGTACTTTTGATTACAGCTTAGAGGAAGCCTTCCTAACCAAAGTGCTAAAATATCATCAGCTAGAGCAGAGCATCTCTCAGCTAGGCTACAGATGTAAACTTTTGTTTTTTATCTTTGGTAGTCTAGGACACAAGTTGGTTGTGAGGGGCCTCCGAATGGCCGTCCTCTCCAAAAGGAGGGCTGAACTAGAAAAAGTGCTCCTCGGAACACAGGTCTCCGCCAGGTCAAGTACGTTATTCTGGCCTCCTGGTGGCGCTATAATAGGCCAATGTGAAAAGGGTGCCATTTATTCTTAGGTCTTTCAGGGCAATCAGACACTGCATTCATGATTTGAGGCATTTTGTTCCAAAAATGTGTTTTGCTAAATTAGACCTGCTGGTGGCGCTATAACAGGCCAATGTGAAAAGGGTGGCATTTCTTCCTCGGCCTAGTGGGAATGTGCGTGTGAAATTTCACGGAAATCGCAAGCTGCGTGCATAGTTTGAGGCTTTTTGTTCAAAACGGACCAATCCTGCAAACTTTGGAAGCCAACCAGGCAATGAGGATGAAATATGGGAAGTAGGACAGATCCGTGTTGATCACATGACTATAGAGATACTGTGTACCGATTTGCATGACGTTTGGATAAAATCTGTAGGAGTATTGTAAAAAAAAATGGGTTTTGCACAAATCGGCCTCCTGGTGGCGCTATAACAGGCCCATGTGAAAAAAAATGGGGCAGAGGTTCTGAGTTGGCATCCAGGGAGTGTGTGTGCACTGTTTCGGAGCAACCGGGCCAACGGTGCCGGAGATTAGCTGCTAACACACACGGACGGACACACACACGGACGGACGGAGGGTAAAACATACTCTCTCGCCATGCCTTCGGCCTGGCGTATTATAAAAAATGTCTGACATACATATAGGTAAGGTAACTACACAACCCCCCACCCCACGCGTCCCGTCACCCCCCTCCGCGCGTCCCGTTGCACACATACTCTGTGTGTGCTTGCAATACTTTGCCACGCTTTCTCCCTGGATCTATTTATTGCGGTCGCGTTTCCTTTCTTGCTTATTATACATTTTACTTCCTTGTATGATTCCATGAGCTGGTGCAGTGCTGCTGTTCAGCCACAGAGAAGAACGCTGCTTTTGTTTTGGGCTCCATGATTGGTCAAGTTCAAGGATTCTGCTATCGACTTTCATGGTCTTTTACAGGAATACGTGAAGCCTGGCTTCATTATCCTGGCTCGACACAGCCTGGCTTGACAAGGCCTAGCTCGACAAAGTCGCTCCTTTTCAGCCTGGCTTGGCGTTCGGAATAAACGAGACTATACGGACCCGACTTTGTCAAGCCTGGATTTGACTTAAGGCCAGGCTTATTTAATTCACCTTTCGTGAAATAGGGCCCTAGGTCAACTAATGAACCTAGCATCTGTGTACATAACATGCAATCTAAATTACACCTTTGCATACGACTGCAACAGTTAGTGTTTTGTGTGTGTGTGTGTGTGTGTGTGTGTGTGTGTGTGTGTGTGTGTGTGTGTGTGTGTGATATATGGGTGCATTGTGTTAAAATGTGTGTGTAAGCATTCTGGGCCTGAAAGCACCGCCTGCTACATTAAAGAGATTAAATTAAATCACACAAGCACGCACGCACACGCACACACACACACACACACACACACACACACACACACACACACACACACACACACACACACACACACCTTAGGCAGTCAGATGAGATGGACTTGGCCCTAATCCAGTCTACCTAAGTGTAAGTATGTGTGTGTGTGTGTGTGTGTGTGTGTGTGTGTGTGTGTGTGATGAAGTATAGAGTGCAAGTGTGTATTAGAGTGCGTCGGCAGTTTGGCTGCTTGACAAACCACAGTGGATTCACACACACACACACACACACACACACACACACACACACACACACACACACACACACACACACACACACACACACACACACACACACACACACAGGAGACTCCGCCGGTCATCAAATTATTGTCTCAGGAATGCGACAAAAACTAAAACCTCTCCATGAATTCCAGGCTTCATGGGTTGTGTAATTGATAGAAAATAATAATTTTCTTGGGTGAACTACTCCTTTAAGTTACGTAATTTTTTTTGTTACAAAGTCAATAGAACCGGGCTCCATGTTCCATGTAACGATACAAAGACGCTGTAAACGTTTATAGAGCTATCTAAAGAGATGTGTACACTGTATAATATTATAGAGCTATCTAAAGAGACAGGGACGTGCACAGATAGACTCTAGGTGGTGCTAGAGCACCTGCCCTTTGCCCTCTTGACCAGAAGTGCCCTTTTGAAAAAAAGAAAAAAAAAGTTTTTTTTCCCAGTTTACTGCAGGGGTCTTCAACAGGAGGTCCGGGACCCCTAGGGGGTTCTCAGAGTTACTACAGGGGGTCCGCCAAGTCTTTATGTGATGTGATTGTTCTTTTTACCATAACCACTCGAAACCTAGCATCCCTTTTCTGAGGAGAACTTTAGCCAAAAATAGCCGATCTACAAGCCCACATCTACAAGCTCACAACGCCTCGCAGCGCGAGGCGTTGTGAGCTTGTAGATCGGCTATTTTTGGCAAAGAGGTATAGGTGTAGAGGGGAAAAAAGATCAGACCAAGTAAACAAAAAAAAGTATAATTTTCTTGAGCACCTGCCCCTCAAAATGTCTGTGCACGCCACTGTAAAGAGATGTGTACACTGTACACGTTTATAGAGCTATCTAAAGAGCACAAAGTACGTTTCTGAACGTGCCAAAGTATCACGACACTGTCCATAGTTGAGAGCCTGACAACCAACTATCAGCATACTGCAGAGACAGACACCATGCCTCAATAAAATGACTATTACTTTTTGTTTCCTTTTTATTAGCCAAACAAACTGCTTCAGAAGGTAAGACTGGCCGTGCATAGAGACCCTTCTGCAACACAATTAGTATTATTATTCTCTATTACAGAAAGTTATGATAAAACATGGACATGATGTCTGATTAATATATTCATTAAAAACAAGAGAGAGAGAGAGAGAGAGAGAGAGAGAGAGAGAGAGAGAGAGAGAGAGAGAGAGAGAGATTAAAATGAAGTAAAATGATCCAGAGAGAGAAGCAGAGGTTTCTAAATGTGTCATCAGGAGAATAATCTCTTTATTAACATTTATATTGAGTTAGGAAGCAGCTGGTCAACCATATTACTTTATGTCTCTGAAGTGCACTGTGTGTGTGTGTGTGTGTGTGCGTGTGCGTGCGTGCGCGCGTGCGTGCGTGCGTGTGCATGCGTGCGTGCGTGCGTGCGTGTGTGTGTGTGCGTGTGTGCGTGCGTGCGTGCGAGTACTTATATTACCATACCTGTGAGGACCAAATGTCCCACAAGTAGGCCTACAGTATGATTATTAGTCTAGAAGAAACAGACATTGTTTTATGTTTTAATAACACATTGTTACACTGTTAGGAAGAACAGTAGAGACACAACGCCTGATATCTCTGCATGGCCAAGAGGAAATTCCCCTTTAGGCTAGTAGCTAAGATGTTAGCTGGAAGAGGTAGCAGTGAAACGCAGCCAATAGGGAAGAGGTAGCAGTGAAACGCAGCCAATAGGGAAGAGGTAGCAGGGAAAAGCAGCCAATAGGGAAGAGGTAGCAGTGAAAAGCAGCCAATAGGGAAAAGGTAGGAGTGAAAAGCAGCCAATAGGGAAGAGGTATAGGAGTGAAAAGCAGCCAATAGGGAAGAGGTAGGAGTGAAAAGCAGCCAATAGGGAAGAGGTATAGGGGTGAAAAGCAGCCAACTAACAGGGGTTTGAGATGAGAAGAGAAGGCAGTAATTTAGCGGTGGTGAGTCACTGATGATTACACACACACACACACACACACACACACACACACACACACACACACACACACACACACACACACACACACACACACACACACACACACACACACACACACACACACAGGAGTGTGAGTGTAGCCTGGAGCGGTGCTGGGTTCCATAGGGAAATTAGCTTACTACTTTATTGAATTCAGTTTATGTGTGTGTGTGCGTGTGCGTGTGCGTGTGTGTGTGTGTGTGTGTGTGTGTGTGTGTGTGTGTGTGTGTGTGTGTGTGTGTGCGCGTGTGCGCGTGTGTGTGTTTAGTTCTCAGTTGATTTGCTGAGGTCCTGGAGATGTAAGTGATGGAGACTCTGCCCACACTGATCCTGTGTGTGTGTGTGTGTGTGTGTGTGTGTGTGTGTGTGTGTGTGTGTGTGTGTGTGTGTGTGTGTGTGTAGTAATAACATCAGTTGTATTCTAATCTTTTTTTTGATTGATTGAATACTTTATTAGTCAGAAATGTAAACAGCACAGAGATACAGTACAATGCTGCCTCTAGTGGTAGAGGACAGGAGGACAGGTCTACAATGCTGCCTCTAGTGGTAGAGGACAGGAGGACAGGTCTACAATGCTGTCTCTAGTGGTAGAGGACAGGTCTACAATGCTGCCTCTAGTGGTAGAGGACAGGAGGACAGGTCTACAATGCTGTCTCTAGTGGTAGAGGACAGGTCTACAATGCTGCCTCTAGTGGTAGAGGACAGGAGGACAGGTCTACAATGCTGTCTCTAGTGGTAGAGGACAGGTCTACAATGCTGCCTCTAGTGGTAGAGGACAGGAGGACAGGTCTACAATGCTGTCTCTAGTGGTAGAGGACAGGTCTACAATGCTGCCTCTAGTGGTAGAGGACAGGTCTACAATGCTGCCTCTAGTGGTAGAGGACAGGTCTACAATGCTGCCTCTAGTGGTAGAGGACAGGTCTACAATGCTGCCTCTAGTGGTAGAAATGAACTTCAGCACTGTAAAGGGTCTAATTGATTAACATGTGACTGACTGCCTGCCTGTCTCTGATGTGTTTCAACGAATAACTGTTGAGTCATTGAAAACAAAACATCACAATACAAGGTCTACTAAACTGGAAGGCTCATAAAGCACTGAGCTTGTTTAAAATGAGTTCCCACGCACACACATCATGATGACATAAGAGACGGACAGATATACACACTACTATACAGAACGTCATACAATCAGCTCACAGGTTACTGGTATGAAAAGCAAAAAATATGTACAAGAAAAAAAGGGAAAAGTTCGGGGAGAGGGGGGCGGGGGGTTAGGTTAGGACTTTGACAGGGGCCATTTTCAAATTGCAGCCTCCTGAAAGTATTTCTTTAGGGCAGTTTTGAAAGTGAGTAGGGTTTTACACTCCTTTACTCCTTTTGGTAGGGCATTCCACATTTTTGTTGAATAGCATGAAAACTAGTTCATTCCTTTTGTTTAGCCAAATCTGGGTTGAACATGATTCGTGGAGCTGCCTCTGGTGTTATGATCATAGACTTCACTAACGCTTTGGAAGTATTTTGACAAATACAGGGGGATCCCAATGTTGTGGTGTATCTTGAAGACAAGGCTCATTGTAAGTTGCTGTACTCTGTCCTCATCCCTGCAAAATGAGCAGGGGTTAGATGGGTTTTGTGATTGAGGCCAAGAAGTAACCTTACTAGTTTGTTTTGGGATGTTTGGAGCCTTGTCTTTAAGGCCTTGGAGGTGTTGTGATACCATGAGGAGCATGCATAATCATAATGACCTTATATGAGGGCCCCTGCAAGAATCATCAAAGTATTCTTACTGACTAGACGGCCAATCCTATACAAAAAGCGTGTTCTTTGGTTGGCCTTTTTGATCACTCTTTCGGCCATTTTATCACCGGAGAGGTTTGCCTCCAAGATGGAACCCAGGTAGGTAATTTCCTCCTTTCTTGTGATAACATTATCACCCGCTTTGATCGTGAAACTCTCAGCCTTGCTTAGGTTAGAACTAGACCCAAAGAGGATGGATTCAGTTTTACCCAGTCAATCTCTCTCTCTCTCACACACACACACACACACACACACACACACACACACAATAAATGTTGCATTCAGTTCCAAATTACCATGGATAGTTATCTAGGCGGATGAGCGGTGATGGTGTTTTTTTCTGGAATAGATCTATGATATTCATGTTGCCATATTTGGCCACCTGTTGACGCTGGAATGAAATCATTATATATAGAGCCTCCAGAAAAAAAGCGATTATGCGATTGGATAATTTACAAAGGAGCATATTCACTGCAATAATCACATATTTCTGCGCAAAATATGCTAAATATGCGGTGCTCGCTTGATTTCACAATCCCCACAGTTTTCCACATAAAGTTTATAAAGTCATCGCCTCACGTTTCACAGACTCCACACACAGAAGCAAAACAGCAGTGTGTGTGTGTGTGTGTGCGTGTGCGTGTGCGTGTGCGTGTGCGTGTGCGTGTGCTGCACCGGCTCTATACAGGGGCAGACAGTGCAGCAGACAAGAAAAGATACACTCTCTTCCCTTGCTCAATAATGTAGCCTAAATTAACCTGCTGTCAAAATCCAAGAAACGTTTGTAATGACAATTAAATGTTTCTCCTACTTGATGTGACGTCCATTGGACTCCATCAAGCCAGCTCCTCAGACAAAGGTAGTAGTATTCCATGGAAGCTTATAGGAACAACACATGTAAACATAACATTTTAAATCCCTTTAGAGAGAGTAAAACCACATAAATATACTGGAGTGTAGTTCACCTAGCAATGACATACAGTATTTTTTTCCCCTTGAAGTACGGTAATTGTAAGGCAGAGTTGACAAAGGTTTGCTTTTTTGCCTTGAAAAAAGGCTAAATAGGTCTGTTTTGCATAGCTCAACTCACTCAAGGACCCCTAAATTAATATGTATTTGACTGCGGACCCCCCCCCCCCCCCCTCTGATTTGTGTTGTTATGTTTCAAGGATTCCAAATATTTCCACTATTTTCAAGATTACTTAGAAAATAGCAGATCTAAACACTCACAACACGTCACATTATTGACATGTTGTGAGTTTGTAGATCGGCTATTTTCCAATAGCCAGTGTACTGTATATATGATTAAGTGGTTAAATAGATTTTTATGATATTTATACATTTAGCTGGGGACCCCCTGGAACCCCCCAAAGGACCGCTGGGGGTCCCCGGACCCCACTTTGAGAACCACAACTTATTTTTTCTTCTTTCTTCTCTCTCTCTTTATCTCGTGCTGTCTCAGACTCTCTCTTTATCGCCAACTGATATTTCAAATCTTTCATTACATCATAGTTGAATTCATAGATGACTGATGGGTTAGTCATAGCCATACGTCACACATCAGCCCGGAGTCACAAATGGATCAGGGCTGATTTATGACGTAGAATCTCTGAAGCGTTCGTGGCCCACCCATCTGATTACTTAACACGGCCCACCCATCTGGTTACTTAACACGGCCCACCCATCTGGTTACTTAACACGGCCCACCCATCTGGTTACTTAACACGGCCCACCCATCTGGTTACTTAACACGGCCCACCCATCTGGTTACTTAACACGGCCCACCCATCTGGCTACTTAATACGGCCCACCCATCTGGCCCACCCATCTGGTTACTTAACACGCCCACCCATCTGATTACTTAACACGGCCCACCCATCTGGTTACTTAACACGGCCCCACCCATCTGGTTACTTAACACGGCCCCACCCATCTGGTTACTTAACACGGCCCACCCATCTGATTACTTAACACGGCCCACCCATCTGGTTACTTAACACGGCCCACCCATCTGGTTACTTAACACGGCCCACCCATATGGTTACTTAACACGGCCCACCCATCTGGTTACTTAACACGGCCCACCCATCTGGTTACTTAACACGGCCCACCCATCTGGTTACTTAACACGGCCTACCCATCTGGTTACTTAACACGGCCCACCCATCTGGTTACTTAACACGGCCCACCCATCTGGTTACTTAACACGGCCCACCCATCTGGTTACTGATCGATCAATGGATTGTGTTCCGGCTTGGATCGATGGCACGGACGTAGTATGCTTCCTGTTTATCTGTATCACAAAGAAAACACATTTATGTTTATCAGTATCACAAAGAAAACACATTTATGTTTATCAGTATCACAAAGAAAACACATTTATGTTTATCAGTATCACAAAGAAAACACATTTATGTTTATCAGTATCACAAAGACAACACATTTATGTGTATCAGTATCACAAAGAAAACACATTTATGTGTATCAGTATCACAAAGACAACACATTTATGTTTATCAGTATCACAAAGACAACACATTTATGTTTATCAGTATCACAAAGACAACACATTTATGTTTATCAGTATCACAAAGAAAACACATTTATGTTTATCGGTATCACAAAGACAACACATTTATGTTTATCGGTATCACAAAGTAAACACATTTATGTGTATCAGTATCACAAAGACATTTGTTCAAGGGACCGGACGGTGTCCCTTATCTGGACGTCAGATAGTTGGCAACCCCAGTGGTGTAAAGTAAGTTACACAAGTACAGTACTTAAGTACAATTTTGAGGTACTTTTACTTTACTGGAGTATTTCCAATTGTCTATGCTTTTACTTCAACTCCGTCCACTACATCTCAGAGACAAATATTGTACTTTTACTCCACTACAATTATTTGAAAACTTTAGTTACTAGTTACTTTGCAGATATAAATGATTACATTATAAAACATACATTAACCACTTCAGCCCTATTTTATACCAAGGCTATTGAAAATAGCAGATCTACAAGCGCTGTGAGCTTGTAGATCTGCTATTATGTTAGACAGTTAGTTACCTACTCTCAACAGTAAAATCTCAAACTGGCCTGGTATACCTCCCTGTCAAAGACCATCCTACAGGGGGCAGTGGAGGGGAAGAGGAGAAGAGGCAGGCAGAGAAAGTCCTGGATGGACAACATCAAGGAATGGACTGGCTGCAGCTTCCAAACCCTGCTACGCACTGCAGAAGATCCCTGACTGCCCAAGCATCCACCATGACACCCCTACGGCCCCCTAGGCCATGGGATGAGTGAGTGAGTGAGAGTGAGATCTGCTATTTTCAAACATGTTTACAAACTTTTACTTTTGGTACTTTAAGTACATTTTGACTTAATACCAATACTTTTGGTATTAAGTCCATTTTTAATTCCAGGCTTTTACTTGTAACAGAGTACTTCTACATTGCAGTATTGATACTTTTACCTAAGTAAAACACTTGAGTAGGGGAGAGCCGCCAAGATTGTAACGCGCCATGGTTGCAACAAGCATGTTTTCTCTTGATTGGTACATTTTATCATAACGTCATCACATCAGTATGTGACCAGTGCTGTAACGAACGTGCCCAGGAAGTATTTTCATCATGACTAGAGAAAGTTATCGCAGAAAAACTGATTTATCTTAAAGTTAGTAAAAGAAATCACCTTAAGTATCGTTGGTCTACAAATATTTCCTTTAATGTTGTTGAGCTAAAATCCACATTGTTGTCTGCATGCATCTGTTCTTCAGAACGGCCCGATTCTAACGCTTATCTGTTTAGGTGTAATCAATGGATTTTCCCATGGAATTTACTCAAACTGCCATCCGGTAAGTTTTAATACATTCCTTATGTTTGATACATTATCTTATCACATCCTTGGTATGAAAACAATGTAAAACAGTTGCTTGAAATAAATATAATTGATTTAAGATGAAAACGATTTGTTTAATGCTGTTTTTTAGCAGTGTTACATTAGTAACTCATGATGTTACAATTAGTCTCATATGCGTAATAACTCACGACCTGTTTTATCAATTGAAAAACTTTAAGTGGTTTATGATAGCGGACATGTGTAGGTCCTTTGCTTGAACATATTACATAGGTAGGTAAAAAGATCGCTGAGTAAAAGAGTGAAAAGTGAAAAACGTCACAATCTTGGCGGCTCTCCCCTACTTTTTCCACCACTGGGAAACCCTACTTCAAAGGCTCCTGCGCAAACCGGTGTATTGTGTGTTTGACATCACACCAGAGTGCTGATCAGTCTATAAAAGGTAAATGACGTCTTTAGACTTTAGGCAGATCAAAAGGAGCGAACTGCTCCAAGGAAGACATAAGAGAAGTCGTTTTCTGATACATCAGCCATGAATATCTTTGGGAAAAACCCATTCGATAAAGATGTAGAGCAAGCAACCAGCGAGACGAACGTGACAGAGGACTGGAGCCTCTTCCTGAGCATCTGCGATAAAGTGGGCAAGACGCGCGGAGGGCCCAAGGAATGTTTACGCGCCATCATGAAAAGAGTCAACCATAAGAATCCCCAGGTGGCAACGCAGGCCCTGACGCTGCTGGCCTCGTGCGTCGCCAACTGCGGCAAAGCGTTCCACCTGGAGGTCTGTTCCAGGGAGTTCGCCAATGACATCAACGCCGTCTTGAACAAGGGCAACCCCAAGGTCGTCAAGAGACTGAAGGCGCTGATGGTGGAGTGGGCCGAGGAGTTCCGTGACGACCCGCAGCTCTGCCTGATCTCCGCCGTGATCAAGGATCTACGCGAGGCGGGCTTCACCTTCCCCCCCGTCGCAAAAGGCTCCTCCTCTTCCTCCTCCCCCCAGGCGGCTGCTGCTGCCGAGAAGAAAGCCAAAGCGAGCCCGGCTGCAGCGGCGGTAGCTCCTGCCATCTCGGCGAGCAGAAAGGAAGAGGAAGACCTGGCCAAAGCCATCGAGTTGTCTCTGCAGCACCAGACATCGTCTCAGTCCGGCCTCTACCCCGTCACCACCTCCACCAGCTCCACCTCCAGCCTGATGTCCTCTTCCTCCTCCTCCATGCACAAGGCGGCCGATCGGAGGAAGATGCGAGCCGTCTACGACTTTGAGGCGGCCGAGGACAACGAGCTCACCTTCAAGGCCGGGGAGATCATCGCCATCCTGGACGACAGCGACCCCAACTGGTGGAGAGGGGAGACGTACCGGGGGGTCGGGCTCTTCCCGTCCAACTTCGTCAGCGCCGACCTCACCGCCGAGCCCGAGACGACGAAGACAGAGAAGTGCTGTGAAGATTGTTCTCCTCAGACGGGGTCCGTCGTCAAGCCCGACCCGGGGCCCGCACTCGTCGACGAGGAGAAGATGGACCGGCTCCTGCGGATGATCCAGGGCGCCGATCCTGCGGACGCCCGGTACGACGCCGACGTGGAGTTCCTGCGACTGGAGGCCGCCTGCGGCCAGATGGGACCGCTCATTGACCAGGAGCTGGAGGACATAGACAGGAAACACTCGGAGCTGTCGGAGCTCAACGTCAAGGTGATGGAGGCCCTGTCTATGTCCGCCAAGCTGATGAATGAAGACCCAGCGTATGCAGGCTACTCTAGGCTACAGAGCCAGGCGGAAGACCCAGCGTACTCAGGCTACTCTGGAGACCCAGCGTACGAAGACTACTCTAAACTACAGAGCCAGGCTGGAGACCCAGTGTACGCAGGCTACTCTAAACTACAGAGCCAGGCTGGAGACCCAGTGTACGCAGGCTACTCTACGCTACAGAGCCAGGCTGGAGACCCAGCGTACGCAGGCTACTCTACGCTACAGAGCCAGGCTGGAGACCCAGCGTACGCAGGCTACTCTACGCTACAGAGCCAGGCTGGAGACCCAGCGTACGCAGGATACTCTACGCTACAGAGCCATAGTGAAGAAGGCTTCTATGAACCACAGCGTTACTACATGCCGCAACTTGCTAACCCCGCGGCTCAACAGGCGTATCTGGGCCGGCCCGCCGCAGGCTCTTGTGCGGCAAGTGGCGGCGTAGGGCCGTCGGGTTACGGCGCGCCCGCGGAGCAGCTTCAAGGCGGTGTTCAAGCCCCCGCGCCCGTTCAGCCGGGCCCTGGCAACGTTCACGTCTACATGGGAGCTGCGCCGCCCGCCTACGGCACGGTGCAGCCTCACACCCCCCACAGTGGCTAAAGGGGGACGAGTGTGGACGGTGTGTCGACGCAAAGCAGTTGATTATTCACCTTTTTTAATTTGATACCGTTTTTCATGGCCTGGACCCAAATCTAGACTGTAAAAATATGTATAATTTGAAAAAAACATTATTTTTGTTTATTTTTAAACAGTATATTTATATGTTTTTATTAGGATCACACACACAGGGTTTTACAATAAACAACCCTATAACTTTTTGTTGCCAGACCCAAGGGGTCTGGCTTACATGAGGCTTTGTACCTGTTTTCTCCATACATGGGCATGCCCCCTTTGTCCTTAGGCCCCAGCCATAAAAGTCTGTCCCCATTTCGTCCATATATGGGCATACACAGGCTGACACGTCATGTGAAGTCCGGCTTATAAAAGTCTGTCCCCCTTTCGTCCATACATGGGCATAGACACATGGGCATCTGCCGGGTCTGGCAGAACCAGGTCTCCTGGTCTTGTTTCCCTACTGCAATCAAATCCCTATTTTTCCCCATGCACACTTCAATGGTTCATCCCTGCCCCTCAAATAAAAAACAAATGAAAGACTAAGCGATGATGTCTGAAACTATGACTAAATATTGACAATTACGTGAACAAGTAAAGTAACAAGACCTGGAGAGACCTGGTTCTGCCAGACCCAGACTTCACATGACGTGTCAGCCTGTGTCTATGCCCATGTATGGACGAAAGGGGGAAAAGACCTTTATGGCTGGGGCCTAAGGACAAAGTGACCATGCCATGTATGGAGAAAACAGGTACAAAGCCTCATGTAAGCCAGACCCCCTGGGTCCGGTAACAACTAGACAGAAATGTTAGGGAGCGACTAGTGGAGAAGAGATCCAGTAGAACTAAGACCAGTGGAGAAGAGATCCAGTAGAACTATGACCAGTGGAGAAGAGATCCAGTAGAACTAAGACTAGTGGAGAAGAGATCCAGTAGAACTATGACTAGTGGAGAAGAGATCCAGTAGAACTAAGACTAGTGGAGAAGAGATCCAGTAGAACTATGACCAGTGGAGAAGAGATCCAGTAGAACTATGACCAGTGGAGAAGAGATCCAGTAGAACTATGACCAGTGGAGAAGAGATCCAGTAGAACTAAGACTAGTGGAGAAGAGATCCAGTAGAACTAAGCCTAGTAGAGAAGAGATCCAGTAGAACAAAGACAAATCACTTGGTTGCGTGCAGGTGTCAAGCTCTGAGAATAGACAATCTACAAGTCGCAGCTCGGCTATTTTCGGCATGCAGATGTCATGGCCCGCCGGAAATACATTTTAGACAACTAAATCAACTGTAGATTGTGTTGGCTAAAATCTAATTATATCTAGTCCAATACCTGCTTTATCCTAAATTACAGTTATAATCTAGTCCAATACCTGCTTTATCCTAAATTACAGTTATAATCTAGTCCAATACCTGCTTTATCCTATATTAAAGTTATAATCTAGTCCAATACCTGCTTTATCCTATATTAAAGTTATAATCTAGTCCAATACCTGCTTTATCCTATATTACAGTTATAATCTAGTCCAATACCTGCTTTATCCTATATTAAAGTTATAATCTAGTCCAATACCTGCTTTATCCTATATTAAAGTTATAATCTAGTCCAATACCTGCTTTATCCTATATTAAAGTTATAATCTAGTCCAATACCTGCTTTATCCTATATTAAAGTTATAATCTAGTCCAATACCTGCTTTATCCTATATTACAGTTATAATCTAGTCCAATACCTGCTTTATCCTATATTAAAGTTATAATCTAGTCCAATACCTGCTTTATCCTATATTAAAGTTATAATCTAGTCCAATACCTGCTTTATCCTATATTAAAGTTATAATCTAGTCCAATACCTGCTTTATCCTATATTAAAGTTATAATCTAGTCCAATACCTGCTTTATCCTATATTAAAGTTATAATCTAGTCCAATACCTGCTTTATCCTATATTACAGTTATAATCTAGTCCAATACCTGCTTTATCCTATATTACAGTTATAATCTAGTCCAATACCTGCTTTATCCTATATTAAAGTTATAATCTATCCAATACATGCTTTATCCTATATTAAAGTTATAATCTAGTCCAATACCTGCTTTATCCTATATTAAAGTTATAATCTAGTCCAATACCTGCTTTATCCTATATTAAAGTTATAATCTAGTCCAATACCTGCTTTATCCTATATTAAAGTTATAATCTAGTCCAATACCTGCTTTATCCTATATTAAAGTTATAATCTAGTCCAATACCTGCTTTATCCTATATTAAAGTTATAATCTAGTCCAATACATGCTTTATCCTATATTAAAGTTATAATCTAGTTCAATACATGCTTTATCCTATATTAAAGTTATAATCTAGTCCAATACCTGCTTTATCCTATATAAAAGTTATAATCTAGTTCAATACATGATTTATCCTATATTAAAGTTATAATCTAGTTCAATACCTCTGTGCCAGGTACTGTGCATCCGCTGGTGCCAGCGTTTTTTACCGACGACGTGTCTCGTCTATCCACTGGAACAAAAACGTTTTTACGTTTGTTTTTGAACTAACTAACTGTTTTATTGGCACTAAGTAACGGTTGGATTGGAAACGACGCAGATCTACGTCCTTTGGCACTCAATGTTTTAATGTTGAATAATATATATAAAATATTAGATAGAGAATTGATTTTTAGAATTGTTTTCATTTAAATGTGATACAAATGGTAAGTAAAACAAATGGTGCATTTAAATAACTAGAGGTTTGGGTCGCATTGCCGCCCAAACCTCTAGTTATTTAAATGCATGGATCAGTGGTGCAATGCGACCCTCACACCTACGTTGCACCACTGATCCAACCCATGTCTGTTTTGGTTGTTTTGGTTTGGGACCATGACGGAGGCGCGCAGTCTCAGGCGAGCTGGAGCCCCGCGAAGGACCACTAGGGAGCTAAAACGACCGAGTTGCCGTCCTGAGCGGTGCGACGCTCGCCTGAGCCTACTCAGCGTCGTTGGAGTTATGTACCGATAGGCACAGAATGGTAAATATTGTTGTGGGGACTGCTCCGCCTCCAAAGTAGGTCAGTATCTCCTGATTACGCACAATGAATGGTCTGACAAATCGCGGTAGGTCCGTGTATCGCCTACTCGTCACCATTCAATGGTCTGATAAAACGTGATAATCTCCCATTCAATGCATTGATAGCATTCGAAGCCGGTGGACCCTCACACCTACGTTGCACCACTGATCCAACAGATGTCTGAGTCACCCGTCTGTCTGTGTCCCTTTCTTTTTTCCCATTGAGATTTCCAAAAATATTTATATCAATTATTTTAAACCTAAAATCAAGCTATCCAGGGTCCTGGTGAATCATGACCATAAAACGTTTGATTCTGTGAAAAAAAAATGAAAACGGCAAAACAAAGGGTATTTATTAAATATAGTATATCATATAATTAAATATAAATAAATAAAAAATCACTGAAAAAAAACAAGGCCTCAAAAAGGACGTTGTCTGCTGCGAGTCTACGAGGAGCCCAGCAACTTTCCATCCAGCACCGACTGGATCTGTTTGGCGTCTAGAGTTTCGTGGGTTAGCAGGGCTTCCGCTAGCATCTTGTGCTCCTTACTGTACGTCTTCAAGATGCTTTTAGCTCGCTCGTACGAGTCCTTCAGCAGAATGCTGACTTCCTGCTCGATGGCGGCTTGCCTCTCGGGGCTCAGCCTGCTCGGGTCGGCGTAAGTCATGACGCCGAGCTTGTCACTCATTCCGACTCTGGTCACCATCATGTTTGCCGTACTCGTCGCTCTGTCAAGGTCACTGTAGGCTCCGGTGGTGACGTAGTCCTCTCCGAAAATAAGCTCTTCAGCCACGCGACCTCCCATGGAGACGTCCATGTCAGCCAACAGCTGGGCTCGTGTCAGGTGCCAGCGGTCGTCCTCTGGGAGCAGAGACACGTGGCCGAGGGTTGAGCCTCGGGGCATGATGGTGGCTTTATGGACGGGTGTTGCATCCTTGGTGTAGAGGGCGACGATGGCGTGGCCAGACTCATGGTAGGCCGTGATGGTCTTGTTTTTCTTGTCGATCTGTACACTCTTCCTCTCAGGGCCCATGAGGATCTTGTCCTTGGCGAACTCCAGATCCTTCATCGTAACCGTCAGCTTATTGTCCGTGGCTGCCTTCAGGGCGGCCTGGTTGACCAGGTTCTCCAGCTCGGCGCCAGAGAAGCCCGAAGTGCCCCGGGCGATGATATGCTCGTCCACCGCAGGGTCTGCTATGACCTTGGACAGGTACCACTTAAGAATGTCAGTGCGGCCTCTCACGTCAGGGATGGGGACCGTCACCTGCACATCAAATCTCCCAGGCCTTACCAGAGCTTTATCTAAAAGCTCTGCTGTGTTTGTAGCACCGATAACAATGATACCTTCATTTGGTACGAACCCATCCATCTCTGCCAGCAGCTGGTTGATGGTTTGTCTGGAGTGTGAATCGATACTTCTTTCGCCCCCGACACTGTCCAACTCGTCAATGAAAATTACACAGGGAGATTGAGCATTTGCCCTTTTAAAGAGTTCCCTGATGCGGCTAGCACCAACACCCACATACACCTCATCAAACTCTGATCCAGAGGCGTAGTAGAAAGGCACGCCGGCCTCCCCCGCCACGGCTCGAGCTAGGAGAGTCTTCCCCGTACCCGGTGGGCCGACCAGGAGAATCCCTTTAGGAAGTTTTCCGCCAAGCACACTGAATTTGTGGGGATTCCTGAGATACTCCACAACATCTTGAAGTTCATTCTTTGCTTCATCCACTCCTTTGACATGTTCAAATGTCACATGTGGGATCTGGATGGTCTCGGGGCCCGTGCGGATCTTGTTCTTGGCGAACTCCAGATCCTTCATCGTAACTGTCAACTTATTGTCTGCGGCTGCTTTCAGGGCGGCCTTGTTGACCAGGTTCTCCAGCTCGGCGCCAGAGAAGCCCCCTGTGCCCCGGGCGATGATATGCTCGTCCACCGCAGGGTCTGCTTTGACCTTGGACAGGTACCACTTAAGAATGTCAGTGCGGCCTCTCACGTCAGGGATGGGGACCGTTACCTTGACATCAAATCTCCCAGGCCTTACCAGAGCTTTATCTAAAAGCTCTGCTGTGTTTGTAGCACCGATAACAATGATACCTTCATTTGGTATGAACCCATCCATCTCTGCCAGCAGCTGGTTGATGGTTTGTCTGGTGTGTCCGGTCTGTGAATGTATCCTTTCGCCCCCGACACTGTCCAACTCGTCAATGAAAATTACACAAGGAGATTGAGCTTTTGCCTTTTTAAAGAGTTCCCTGATGCGCTTAGCGCCGACACCCACATACACCTCATCAAACTCTGATCCAGAGGCGTAGTAGAAAGGCACGCCGGCCTCCCCCGCCACGGCTCGAGCTAGGAGAGTCTTGCCTGTACCCGGTGGGCCGACCAGGAGAATCCCTTTAGGAAGTTTTCCGCCAAGCACACTGAATTTGTGGGGATTCCTGAGATACTCCACAACATCTTGAAGTTCATTCTTTGCTTCATCCACTCCTTTGACATGTTCAAATGTCACATGTGGGATCTGGATGGTCTCAGGGCCCGTGCGGATCTTGTCCTTGGCGAACTCCAGATCCTTCATCGTAACCGTCAACTTATTGTCTGCGGCTGCTTTCAGGGCGGCCTGGTTGACCAGGTTCTCCAGCTCGGCGCCAGAGAAGCCCCCTGTGCCCCGGGCGATTATCTGCGCGTCCACCGCAGGGTCTGCTTTGACCTTGGACAGGTACCAGTTGAGAATGTCAGTGCGGCCTCTCACGTCAGGGATGGGGACCGTTACCTTGACATCAAATCTCCCAGGCCTTACCAGAGCTTTATCTAAAAGCTCTGCTGTGTTTGTAGCACCGATAACAATGATACCGTCATTTGGTACGAACCCATCCATCTCTGCCAGCAGCTGGTTGATGGTTTGTCTGGTGTGTCCGGTCTGTGAATTTATCCTTTCGCCCCCGACACTGTCCAACTCGTCAATGAAAATTACACAAGGAGATTGAGCTTTTGCCTTTTTAAAGAGTTTCCTGATGTTTATCTCATCAAACTCTGATCCAGAGGCGTAGTAGAAAGGCACACCGGCCTCCCCCGCCATGGCTCGAGCCAGGAGAGTCTTCCCCGTACCCGGGGGGCCGACCAGTAGGATCCCTTTAGGAAGTTTTCCACCAAGCATACTGAATTTTTGGGGATTCCTGAGATACTCCACCACATCTTGAAGTTCCTTCCTTGCTTCATCCACTCCTTTGACATGTTCAAATGTCACATGAGGGATCTGGTTGGTGTTTACCTCATAGTCGTTAAAGTATTCAGCCAAAGTACCGTCTGTCCACAGACTGTGGATACCTATTATGAAGATACAGACAAGCAAGATACATATCAATGCCATAGTGGGTTCCTTAATTATTCGGTTCTTCGGTTTCAACTCTTGGTCCAGTGACGGGGTCTCTGGTCCCTTTCTTTCCGTCATGAGCCATCGCTTCATGAAGGTTCGAGCGTGAATATCTACAGGACCATCACGACTAGAACCCAATCGGATGATCCTGGACGACAACAGCGTGTTGAATCCACGATGTTGGATCCATACAGGAAAGCGCTGTAGTTCTGAGCAGACAGCACTTGGTGGACTGTGGTATTGTCTGTAGAATGTCGGCGAGCCAAATAAACCTAATGTTCTGAATGAAAAGCCATGTTTGTTCTGGAAGAAGGTGTCTGCTGAGACATGGGTGGTCCGCCACGCTGCTGGGATGTGATGGGCTTCCTTTGCTCTCAGTGTCGGCATCAACCTGCTGACCAGCTCCTCAAGCTGAGTGCTTCCCAGCTCCCTCAGGCTCACACTGGCTGTTTGGAGTGAAGGCTTTGGTTCGGCAGGGAAGTATTTCTGCAGCCTCTGCAGCGACGATGTGGCTGCAGAGTTGACCAAAGTCTTCAAGGAATGGAAGGCATTATTGGAGAGCTGGCTGAGAGGCAGTGCCACCTGCTGACGCCGGAATGAAATCATTATATTATAGAGCACCATGTCTCTGCCTCTCCATCTTTCTGTCAGCAACAGACACCTTGCCCAAAATAGTCTTTGCCCCAAAAGAGTCTTTACATCATAGATATGTCACAGATTGTCTGATGTCGCCCAAATATGGAGTCATAAGTCATAGATGATGACATCATAGACTGGCCGTCTAACGGAAATGTTTGAGGTCATGAAGGTGTCAGTAGAATGCTTTATTACAGCGACATTGAACCGTCGGCCCGCGGGCCACGTCCGGTCCCTGCAGAGCTTTCTTGTGGCTCCTGGAACACCTACCATATTCCACTCTCAGAACAAATGTTTCAAGAAAAGCATTATTGGAGGGTTGGTTCTACACATGACCATTTTGAATGTTTATATCTTATATATTATTATTATTATTACTACTATAATTGACAAACGCTCCGAAAGTTCGTCCGGGATTCGCAAGCACAGGATCACTCCACTCCATGCCTCCAAGACCCGCCACAGACTGTTGATCAGAGCTATGGCTATGATTTAGGCATCTTACCCCACCTTGCCTATCAGACCCTTAGCCTGATCTGGCAGGTTGCCATAGCATAAGGATAAGCTGACAGAAGGAGACTCGCTCACTGCATGGAGGTTAAGGAAAAACCCCTTAGACAAGACTTAAAGAAAAAAAATGTTTTCTTTATTTTGAGATGCCCGTAATGTGCTCGGTGCTCAGTGGATTAAAAAGCAAACGTTTCAGTCCTCCCAGGACCTTCGTCAGTGCTATAATGGTGGGACACAGACAAATACACTGCTTTTAAGCAGTGTATTGATACACATTTTTAATGTTCCTATAGGTAGCATTGGAGGGAAAGATCTTCATTCATGCCACCCGGGTTAACAGATTGCAAGTGCAAAATCCATCTGGATTCAGTTTGTAAGAGTTTGGTGTCTAAATCACCTCTTCTGGATGTTTTAACTTGTTCTATCACTATGAATGACAGATCTGCTACAGAGTGACCGGCTTCTATGAAGTGTCTGGCAATAGGGGATTTAATATCCTTGCGTCTGATGGCACTCATGTGTTCTATAATCAGGGGTGCACATAACTGGTGCGCAGGTGCGCATGCGCACCCAAAATAAAAAATGCGCACCACATCAGGCGACGCGAGGCGCTTTTGCGCACCAACAGCTGGGACAGGAATTTCCAAGCTTTTATTTTTTAGCAAAACTAAAAAATAAAAGCCTGGAGATCGAGGCTAGGAATTTACTTCCTGAAGCCACACTCACACAATCACTCTAAAGCACCCGTCGGCCCCATGTACAGCCATTAGGCACAGGGGTAGAGATATGACTCGCGTCGCCTCGCATCGCTTCGCATTGCGTCGCTGCGTGCACGCAGCCAGCAGCGGCTGTTAGAGGCACTCGTCAGCGATGATGAACGCACCGTAATGGTGCAAAATATGCCGTGAACGTCCCAATCTGGCGGATAAAATCAGCGCAGCAGCACAGGGCACCAACCTGGGGGGGCTTTATCTAACAGCGTGAAAAAAAAAAACGGCGAAAATCGGCGGAATTTAGAAGCAGAGCGTCCTTTTTTCTCGCCCCCCCCCCCCCCCCCCCGTTGACAAAACTGTCCGGTGGGCACCGTGCTGAACCCCCCGCTCCCCCCGTTGCCAAAACTGTCCGGGCTGAACCCCCCCCCCCCCCCCCCCCCCCCCGTTGACAAAACGGGACGGGCGCCATGCGCACCAGGTCACATGTCCAGGTGCTCTTCTGCGTACCAGACCTAAAAAGTTATGTGCACCCCTGTCTATAATGCGTGTGCGGACTGGTCTGGATGTTTTGCCTACATACTGGAGATTATATTTACAGGAAGTCATGTAGAACTACATTGGAAGAACTACAGATCACAAACTGTCTGATGGTGTATTGTTTCTTAGTGACTGCACTTTTAAATGTGTTCATTTTCTTGGAGTATTTACATGCTACACAGTGTAGACCAGGGTAGAAGCCGGTGTCTCCATCAAGCCGCCCGTGTGTTGCTGGGGGGGGGGGGGGGGGGGGTATGTAGCAGTCTGCTTTCACCATATAGTCCCTGATGCTTCCAGATCTATAGTGGGAGAAGAGAGGAGAGTCAGTGAACAGTTTGGCCCCTTCAGGATCAGCTGACAAAACATGCCAGTGTTTCTCTATGATACGACGTACAGGTTGCCATAGCAACCAGATACAGGAAGTCTGACCTCTTTATCACATGACTGAGGTTGGGAGGTTGGGACTAGAGGTTAGGACTAGAGGTTAGGACTAGAGGTTAGGACCGCAAAGCAAAGCGGGGAGGGAGGAGAGGAGAGGGGAGGAGAGGAGAGGCCAGAGGGGCTGGACTTCGCATGACGTGTGTGCATAGGGACTAGGCCAGCAAAGGCCGCCGTCCTGGTTCATAGATATCTCTCACAGAGCCATATGCCACGGAAAAGAAAACTATCGCTGGGCCGTCGGACCCGAGACGCCAATCATAAGCGTTTGCTTCGTGCAGGAGAACATCTAAACGCAACACGCTGTAAAAGCAAGAGAGTAAAGCGTAAAAAGGACCACAAGAAGAGCATGGACACCTCCACACCAACCCACACAAACAGTTGATTTTCACACACCAACTATGGATAGCAGGGACGTGCACAGATAGACTCTAGGTGGGGCTAGAGCACCTGCCCTTTGCCCTCTTGACCAGAAGTGCCCTTTTGAAAAAAAGAAGAGAAAATAGTTTTGTTTTTTCCAGTTTACAGCAGGGGTCTTCAACAGGGGGTCCGGGACCCCTAGGGGGTCCTCAGAGTTACGACAGGGGGTCCGCCAAATCTTTATGTGATATGATTTTTCTTTTTCGAACTTTTTCCACTCGAAACCTAGCATCCCTTTTCTGAGGAGAACTTTAGCCAAAAATAGCAGATCTACAAGCTCACAACGCCTCGCGCTGCGAGGCGTTGTGGGCTTGTAGATCGGCTATTTTTGGCAAAGAGGTATAGGTGTAGAGGGAAAAAAAGAGCAGACCAAGTAAACAAAAAAAGGTATAATTTACTTGAGCACCTGCCCCTCAAAATGTCTGTGCACGCCACTGATGGATAGCGTCTGCAATTCATGCCATGCTGTCATGTTCCCTTGGTTCCTAGAAAGAGAAGAATTGGAACAATACAAGGTGGACAAGGATAAAGATTATGTTAATCTTCCAACCCACACCATTCAAGGATGAGGAGGAAATTGACTATTTAGAACAGTGGTTCTCAAACTTTTATGTCAGGGACCCCCAAATTGACACTTATTAGCCCGCGGACCCCCATTTGAAAAGATACGCCAGGGACCCCCATAAGAGAAGATTTTTTTACGGCTCTAGCAGTGATTCTCAACCATTTTAATTTCAAGGACCCCCAGTTTGACATGCATTATTAGGCTACGGACCCCCATTTAATGGTATTTTTTATCTCTGGGACCCCAATTCATATTGTAAAATCAATGTTAATGTAACTCTGAGAGTGTACAAATGGAACCAAATGGACCCGTTAGGGTCCATTTGGTTCCATTTGTACACTCTCAGAGTTACAGACCCATAAGGGTCCATTTGGTTCCTAACTATCCATCATTTAGCTGGGGACCCCCTGGTACCCCCCAAGGACCCCTGGGGGTCCCCGGACCCCTCTTTGAGAACCAATGATTTAGAAGGGATTAGATGTTTTGGGACGATGTTGAGTTTGGGACTGTCTGGACCAACCTCGGATCGGGCCTGACATCTGGTTTTATATAATAACCACTATCTGTCCCAGATTAACGCCATAAATCAGACGATATGCCCATACATAGGCATATATGGAGATCTGGTTTACCAGAACCCATTTTTGGCATCTCCATAGGCTTATATGGGCATAACAGGGACCCGGAGAGACAGATACATAGATGTCCATATATGGGCATAAAAGCGACACACACACACACACTCCTAACGGCCTAGTTATTGAAACTAGAACAGTGCCCATGGGTCACCGGCCTACCCGGGAACGATGCAAATAGGAAACATGCAATACTGCCTGCCTGTGTCCCTTTTGTACCCATCTATGGAGATCTCTATATATGTCTGTCTTTGTCCCTTTTATGCCCAAATATGGAGATCCCATGTTATCAGTATATGCCCATATCTACGATTCAGTACTGGAAGGAAAGATACATAATTAAGTTCATCTCAGTTCCTGTGCACAGCTTGACAATGGCCAAGTGGCACAGACAGACAGATAGACAGGCAGGCAGACAGACAGACAGACAGACAGACAGACAGACAGGCAGGCAGGCAGGCAGGCAGACAGACAGACAGACAGACAGGCAGGCAGGCAGACAGACAGACAGACAGACAGACAGACAGGCAGACAGACAGACAGGCAGACAGACAGACAGACAGGCAGACAGACAGGCAGACAGACAGACAGACAGACAGACAGACAGACAGACAGACAGACAGACAGAATCTAAATCATGGTTCCACTGGCCGTTGTCAGGCAGACAGCTGAGATGACTGGTGAGCAGAAATAACGTACATTATTTGTGGGAATTATCATTCTTTTCATAGAGAATAATTCAGTAGAGTTCACTAAAAGGTTTCATTCTCCACTTCGTTCAGTGTTTGGCTGGAGCTCCACCTGCCTGAGTTCCCAAATATAACTTATAAAGGATTTTGGCCAACGATACGGCCCAAATAGGGACGGCACGTTTTAAGCGGTCAATTTTTTTTATTTACACAATAAGCTAATAATTCTAGCAAATAAAAGGTAAAAAAAAAAATAGACACGTAATGTTTTGGGATGGTTTGCAGTACTTGGAATTAAAGTGCATCTGTTTTTTTGTTTTTTTAAAGGTGCAAATATGTACAAAGTAGTTCACCAACTCTAACCATAATGAATGAATATCCAGCCACAGCATGATGAGCAAACTATGACATCATTTCAGATTTGAATGAATTAAGTCAGTGATTTTCAACCAGTGGTCCAGGGACCACCAGTGGTCCTTGAGGGAGTTCCAGGGGGTCCCCAGCCAAATTAATAGTTAGGAACCAAATGGACCCTTATGTGTCTGTAACTCTGAGAGTGTACAAATGGAACCAAATGGACCCGCTAGGGTCCATTTGGTTCCATTTGTACACTCTCAGAGTTGTACACTCTCAGAGTTGATTTCGTGGGACCCCCAAGAAATCTAAATGGTTGAGTCCCTGGCATATCTTTTCAAATGGGGGTCCCTGGGCTAATATGTGTCAATTTGGGGGTCCTTGACGCGAAAATGGTTGAAAACCACTGAATTAAGTGAATTAAAGTCACCAGGAGCCTCCATCAGGTAAATGTGTCCGATGGCCATTCTGTAGGATTATTGTCCAGACATTTGGCAGGCAGTCTTTATGGACTTTCAGCCTTAATTCACATCTAGATATTTTCCAGGCCGCTTTGTGGCCTGGAAATCTAGTTGAGATAATCAACTGATTGGGCCAATCAAATCCAAGTGTTTTCCTTCCTGACGTTTGTAGTCAGCTGAGCGTATAAATCAAGACAACCACAAAATAACAGAGAAAGAAACACCTGTTTGCCTCGTTTCCATGGTTTCTATGCATCGTTTTGCACCGACAACAAGATGGCGGATGATTTAGTGACATAATGCGTGACGTCACCGGAAATATGAATCCACTGAGAACCCTCTGGGGTCAAAAGGTCATCAGCAGGGTTGCCAGATCTGCTTGTTATAATTTCCCCGCAAGATCTTGTTTGAAAATAGCAGATCTACAAGCTCACAACGCGTCGCAGCGCGACGCGTTGTGAGCTTGTAGATCTGCTATTTTCAAATAGCTGATGTATATGTTAAAGTGCTCATGTTGCCCATAGTCGCTTCTTTTGGGCTGGTTTTCCTAGACCTGGTTGCTTGTTTCTCTCACAGAATCTGGCAACACCGGTCATCAGTACTGGAAACGTCTGAAGTCCATCTCAGAATCTGTCCACAACGTGTTGGCGTCCCCCCAGAGTTACAGACCTGTAGGGGGTCCATTGGGTTCCTAAAACCATCAATCATTTAGCATGGGGACCCCCTGGAACCCCCTCATAAGGACCCCTAAGGGTTGAGAACCAGCGTGTGCTCCGGTTGACCTCGTCCGTCCGTCAGTACTGGAAGCTCCTGTTGGCCTGCAGTTGGTCCAGAATGTTCTGCAGCTGCTGGTCATCGAAGCGTCCCTCCAAACTGGGGACCAGAGCTTTGGCCTCGTCGGCCGCCTCGGGACAGAGGTTGGCCAGCGTGGCCAGCTCGGCCTTCAGCAGCCTGTTGTTCTGCAGCAGCGTGCGCACGCTGTGGATGCTCTCTCGGCTCTGGAAGCGCGAGAAGCGTCCCGTGTAGTTCAGCGTCTTCACCAGCACCTCCGACATCTCCTGCTCGTCCTCGGCGGCGGCGCCGCTGCTCTCGCTCTGCCGCCGGCGATGCTCCAGCAGCATGTGAACCTCCGAGTTCAGCAGCGTCTCGGCGTTCTCCAGCTCTCTGGGAAATGCCAAGTGCGACGCTTCCACCTCCGCGTCGCCCCCCGCGCGCTGCGGAGCCGCGCCGCTTCCTGAAGACATCTGAATCTCTCTCTCTCTCTCTCTCTCTCTCTCGTCTGTCTCTGTCTATTCTCTCGTCTCTCTAACTATTGTGTTCTCTCTTCTCTCTGCCAACGTCTAAAGGCTCTCTGACTGGTGATCTTGTCTTTCTAAGATTGTCTACTGAGTGTGTGAGTGTCTCTGTCTCTCGAACATCTCTCTCCATGTTCACAGTCCTCCTCACCTAATATAAGCTGACCGAAGCCCTGGTCTGATGTCACATGCAACACAAACGCTGTAGCATGACGCTGTAGCGTGACGCTAAAGTGTGACACTAGAGCGTGATGCTATAGTGTGATGATGTAGCATGACGCTAAAGTGTGACGCTAGAGCGTGACTCTATAGCGTGACGCTAGAGCGTGAGGCCCATATATGGAAATAACTGAAATATCGATGACTGCCATAGTAGGAACACCATCACATTATGACATCAGTCTCAAATATGGAGTTCCACCTGGCTGCAGACTCTCTCCTAAAGGACGACCCTGTTGAATGTCTTTAAAGGGTTAATACTGAGAGATGACCCTGGACGTTACGGTACAGTTATGTGAAGGTGACTATAGTCATATAGCTATTTAACACTGTTACTGAACAAACACTCTATAGTAATGATTACTATCACAATATAGAGCTATTTAACACTGTTACTGAACAAACACTCTATAGTAATGATTACTATCACAATATAGATCTATTTAACACTGTTACTGAACAAACACTCTATAGTAATGATTACTATCACAATATAGAGCTATTTAACACTGTTACTGAACAAACACTCTATAGTAATGATTACTATCACAATATAGAGCTATTTAACACTGTTACTGAACAAACACTCTATAGTAATGATTACTATCACAATATAGAGCTATTTAACACTGTTACTGAACAAACACTCTATAGTAATGATTACTATCACAATATAGAGCTATTTAACACTGTTACTGAACAAACACTCTATAGTAATGATTACTATCACAATATAGATCTATTTAACACTGTTACTGAACAAACACTCTATAGTAATGATTACTATCACAATATAGAGCTATTTAACACTGTTACTGAACAAACACTCTATAGTAATGATTACTATCACAATATAGAGCTATTTAACACTGTTACTGAACAAACACTCTATAGTAATGATTACTATCACAATATAGAGCTATTTAACACTGTTACTGAACAAACACTATAGTAATGATTACCCCAAACATGTTTAAAGTGAAATATCCCTTTAGGCACCCTCTGGGAATTTACATCTACAAATCATAGGGATGGGATTGTCTGTGGAATTAGATTTACAAGTCATGTATAAAGGACTGTCCATGGAAGTAGATCTACACATCAAGGAGACGGGACTGTCTATGTGGAATAAGATAATCAGGTGGAGATCCACAAATCGAGGCGATGGGCTTGTCCATGTTGCCTCCTGGCACCCCCTAGTGTCCTTTTTGTATCACGACACCCATTCTGCATTTGTTTTTACTTGAGAACTACTTTTAAAATGACCAGCTCAACGAGATCTACAGACCAAACAAATGTTATTCTATGCTGAAAACCTTTGAGAATACGTTTTTTTCCCCCGTTGAAAATGTCTCTCCACATTTCATTTCTTTGGAATAGCGATGTTGACGTTACATATATAAAGCAAACACACTGCGACACAGTGGCCCTCATTTATCAATGGAGCGTAAAAAACGGCTAATTTTTTGCCTTAAATCTGGCCGTAGGCCAACGTCCAAGTGGCATTTATCAAGCGATCCTATACAGCCAATCCTAGCGTATCTATTTGGTCTGAGCTTTGATAAATCTGACGGCTGAAAACGAGCGTCATTTAAATAACACGCCCTTAAATATTCTCGAAACGCCCAGATTTTACGACATGAAGAACCAGAATACGACCAAACAAAGTATGGAAAGCCATACTTTGGCACTCGGTGCCGCGCTATGAGCTTGTAGATCTGCTATTTTTGAATAGCCAAAGACATCTAAAGTGACACAGTTGGGAGGGTTACATGTCCCATCTTCCGGTGGCCATGAAAAGATTACAGGTCCAAACTCCCGAAAGTGCTCTCGCATTAAGCGCTCGTATATTTTGAAAATAGCAGATCTACAGGCTCACAACGCCTGGCGATGCGACGGGTTGTGAGCTTGTAGATCTGCTATTTTCAAATTGCCAATGCAGCTATATCTGCAATCGTATCTGAATGACTGTTAAAGCAGTTTGTTTGAATGACACTATTAATAAATAGTGTGTTAGATATACATTTTGGAGTATTGAACTGGTAGGTTTTGGGCTTCTTTGCCATCGCACATTTTATACAACGTTGTAATGCTAGACGTTGTCGCGCAAAACACTCTTAAAGGGCAAGACCACTTTGGTAGAGGTTTGGGTTGTGTAGTTACCTTGCCATGATGTAACTCCAAAGGTGGACAAGAAATACAAAATAGTTGCTCCATCGATTAGAAATTGATGATTCAAAATATGCTCCTCATTGACTTACATTGTACGCTGAAACGCTGAATCTCAAAGTCACTCCTTTAGCGCGTAAACAAACGTAAACAAAGCTGATTCAGACGATATAGAACATCACCAAACCCAGGACCGTTTTTTTTTTTGTTATTAAAATGTTAACTTCCTGTTGATTTAGATATTTTTTTTAAAGAAGAAAACCCAGACAGGATGCGCGGTTCCGGATCTTCAAATAGTAAAATCAACAGGAAGTTGACATTTTTATAAAACAAATAATAAACAGTACAGTACAAACATTTTATGTCACGAAACCTTTAACCTTTGCTTTCTGAAATATCCGAGACATAAGGGTTCATATGGAAGATGCGTATTCTATCGCTAGTTTGACCACTTCAAATCAGGGCAAAGCAAGCCTGACAAAAGTATCAAACTCACAAAATTCACCAAAACACAGGAAACTAGAAAAAGTGCTCCTCGGAGCACAGGTCTCCGCCAGGTCAGGTACGTTATTCTGGCCTCCTGGTGGCGCTATATTAGGCCAATGTGAAAAGGGTGCCATTTATTCTTAGGTCTTTCACAGCATTCATGATTTGAGGCATTTTGTTCCAAAAATGTGTTTTGCTAAATTAGACCTGCTGGTGGCGCTATAATGTGCGTGTAAAATTTCACAGAAATTGCAAGCTGCGTTCATGATTTGAGGCAGTTTGTTCAAAACGGACCAATCCTGCAAACTTTGGATGGCAACCTTAACCAATGAGGATGGAATATGGGAAATCGGACAGATCCGGGTTGATCACATGACTATAGAGATACAGTGTATCGATTTGCATGACGTTTGGTTAAAAACTGTAGGAGTAAATGTGAAAAAATGGGTTTTACACAAATCGGCCTCCTGGTGGCGCTATAACAGGCCCATGAGAAAAGTTTGAGGCAGAGGTTCTGGAATTGGCATCCAGGGAGTGTGTGTGCACAGTTTCGCAGCGACCAGGCCAACGGTGCCGGAGATTTGGTGGTAACACACGGACAGGACGGACGGACACACACACACACACACACACACACACACACACACACACACACGGACGGAGGGTAAAACATACTCTCTCGCCATGCCTTCGGCCTGGCGGAGACAATTACATCGAAACTGCGAAACTGTTAAGACGTTTCGGGGGGGGGGGGGGGGGGGGGAGGACCCCCAGACCCCCGCTTGGGGAGTCCCTCCACTGCTCTAATCTAATCTAAGTAGCAGATCTACAAGCTCATTTCCAGCTTGTAGATCTGCTACTTTGTGTGACACTCTGTAGTTATGATCAAGTAAGGAGTTAATTTACGAAGAAAAAAAACAGCACAAAAACACGGATAGGTTTTCCATCAATTCAATCAATTATCAGTCAAATGGCAGGTTTCAACCTTTATTCAATGCAGCAGCTCCAGCAAAATCTACCTCCGTCTGTAGAGAATACATTTCATGGTTTAAAGAGTGAGAAGCTTCTTTAAAAATAAACTTATTAAAAGAAAGAGAGAAAAAACAAAAGAGGTTGAGCTATTAACTCTTTAAGACCCGGGAAAGCATCATCGGTGTCATTTTAACATTTCTTTGGGCTATTCAAAAATAGCAGATCTACAAAGCTCGTGGCGCGGCACCGAGTGCCGCGCCACGAGCTTTGTAGATCTGCTATTTTTGAAAAATCGTGAAAATTTGTGCAAATAAGATTTAGTTCCAGGGACCCCCTGAAGCAAACATTTGAGTTACAAATGTTTGTAAAAAAAATTAAATAAAAGCTTGTAGATCTGCTATTTTTGAACTAGCCAAAAACGTGTAAAATGACAGAGGTGTTCCTGGATAAAATAAACATAAACATCCATCCTTTGCCAAATCTACAAGCTCACAGCGTGTCACGTCGCCACCCGCTGTGAGCTTGTAGATCTGAAATGTTTAAAAAAAAAATAAGTCTTGGGAGGGAGAGCGAGGGGGGGGGGGGGGGGATTTTCACAAATCCTCTCTTAAGAGGGTCTCTGGCACAACATGTTTACAGAAGGGGGTCCGCGGCCATATATACACATTAATTTGGGGGGGGTCCTATGGTATGGTATATCAAGCATTGATCTGTGTTATTATAATATTATATTACATAATGCTGGGACTAGCAGCAGCTACAGGGCATTTCTAACCAAAAGAAAAAAACAAAACATTTCTGTGGACACGCCCCCTTTATCCAGCTGGCCAATAATTATCCAAGCATTCATTTTCCTTCATTTGTGTTTGATAAAGTGTGAATGTTGCCCCCGCTTTCATTCAATGAAATGATGCTGTTTGTCTTCAGCCAGCCGCTCTGACGTTCATTAATCAGGACATACTGACCTACCCGCCATTTATCAGAGCATTCATTGGGCGTAAATCAGTGGATACTGATCTATACAAAATATATTTCCGTGAACGGCTTCCTGTGTGGGATTTGTGGGAGTTGTAGTTCCAGACTATATATATAAACACGTAGCATTCAGGAGATGGCGGAACAGTCGTCTGGTTGTTAAAGGAGAATTTTGGACTAAAGTTTTATTACCTTTTCTATGATGTTATGATATCTTAGGATGAATGGTACAGTAGAAAAAATGTCATAACTCCACCCCTGGTCCACCACAGCTTAAAAAGGTGCGCGGATAGGCCTTATAGATCACATATTTTAATAGCTTTTTTTTTTTTTTTTTGAGGGATCTGACGTTCATGGTGACAGAACACTATGCAACCAAAAAACAAAAAACAAAAAAAAACAGAAGTCTCGCTAGACGAGATTGAAATCTCGTTTTTTTGTTGTTGTTTTTTTTGGACAGTGTTCTGTCACTATGAACGTCAGATCTCTCACAAAAAAAAAGAAAAAAGCTATTAAAATATGTGATCTAACCTAAGGCCTATCCGCTTCAACTGTAAGTGAGATTCCCCATTCTAGTGAATGAGGCAGCTTAGAGGGCTTTTAAGCTGTGGCGGACCAGGGGTGGAGTTATGACATTTTTCTACTGTACCATTCATCCTAAGATATCATAACATCATATAAAAGGTAATAAAACTTTAGTCCAAAATTCTCCTTTAAGTGAGACTATATCCCATCAGAGCAGATCAGAATATTCTCTTCTAATCGACACGTTTTACATGAAGCATTTTTATTATTTTTTCATTATTCTGATTGAGCCGTCAATAGTGATAATAAGTGTTAGAGTAGGGTCCATGCAAATGCAGTGACTGGTGGATGAAGTTACTGGGACATAGTTGGGACATCCGGGGCCCCATGCATCGACTAAACCAGGGGTCTTCAACGTTTTCAGCCCAAGGACCTCCTAGCTGAGAGAGAAATGAAGCAGGGACCCCCTACTCTATATTGTATAAAACTGTGTTTCAGATTAAACTTTTTTTGATTTACTTGGTCTGCTCTTTTTTCCCTCTACACCTATACCTCTTTGCCAAAAATAGCCGATCTACAAGCTCACAACGCCTCGCAGCGCGAGGCGTTGTGAGCTTGTAGATCGGCTATTTTTGGCTAAAGTTATGTTCAGAAAGTGGTTATGGTAAAAAAAAATATATACCACACAAAGATTTGGCGGACCCCCTGTAGTAACTCTGAGGACCCCCTAGGGGTCCCGGACCCCCTGTTGAAGACCCCTGGACTAAACCCTTATGCCTAAACTTACTATTAAAAAAAAAAAAAACACGTTTTAAACTAGAGAAAATAGCTGATCTACATTGACACGTTGTGAGCTTCTAGATTTTCGGCTATTTGAACTATTTTAAAATGCCTACACAGTTTAGGCATAATAAGGAGTGAGGAAAGAAAGGGCCCCTGGTGTATGATGTCACTGTGATATGGTTTGGACACAAGGGGGGGGGGGGGCCTCCAGGTAAACCCATTAACGCGCTATGAGCTTGTAGATCTGCTATTTTTGAAAAATCGTGAAAATGTGTGCAAATCTTTTGACTATACCATTTTTTTTAAAGCGAACTATATAACTAAAATCTTTGCTTCTGCGGGGGGTCCCTAGAACAACATATTTTGAGACGGGAGGGGGGGGTCCGCGGCCAAATACATATAATGTTGGGGGTCCTTGACATGAAACGGTTTGAGAACCACTGATTATAGAAACATAACTTTTTCAAATAAAAAATAGGATTTAAAAGACATTTATAGAATCCCCCAGAAGTAAAAAAAAATGTCTTTGAAAAAAAAAAGAAAAAAAATAAAAATGCCGTGCTATGAGCTTGTAGATCTGCTATTTTTGAACAGCCCAAAGTATAAGATAATGGTTCAAATCGAAAATAACAGTCCGGTCTTAATGGGTTAAGACCGGACTGAACATGATATGGTTCTGAGCCATTTATACCATGTTGAGCAAAGTGTCAAATCAGGCCTGAAGCTCAAGTCGTATACTTGGTCGCACGGCCGCGCGCCGCGCCCTGGAAAATAGCCGAACCTACACGCTCACAAAGCGTCCGCGGCGCTTTGTGAGCGTGTAGGTTCGGCTATTTTCCAACACGCGTCGCCATCTCGCGGCAGAGCATAAGAGAGGCCTTAGTGTTTGTCAGGCTGTTTAGTGGCGTTCAATACGGCCTGGATGGAGGTGTCCATGTGACCGCTGGGTAGCAGCTGGAGGTTGGGTTATTGGTTGGATGTCTTAATTAAACCTGTTGGGTAATGGTTGGAGGTCTTAATTAAACCTGTTGGGTAATGGTAGGAGGTCTTAATTAAACCTGTTGGATAATGGTAGGTGGTCTTAATTAAACCTGTTGGGTAATGGTTGGAGGTCTTAATTAAACCTGTTGGGTAGCGGTTGGATGTCTTAATTAAACCTGTTGGGTGATGGTTGGAGGTCTTAATTAAACCTGTTGGGTGATGGTTGGAGGTCTTAATTAAACCCGTCGGGTAGCGGTTGCAGGTGTGGTTTTAACCCGTTGGGGTCCATGAAAGAAAAGTCTGTGGACAAATGTCACTTTGTCTCCATGCTACAATGCATTGTGGGCCGCAGGCGGTTCGGAGCAGTTTGGACCGGTTCAGACCGGTTCCGACGAGACTCCAGCTGTCATCAGTCCTTGATCTGCAGCAACAGGAAGAAATATAGATGAGATGTAGAGAGACAGTGTAGTGTCTCAGTAAACTATAGGATGATGACCACTAGTGACCACTACCTCTGTTCATACCTCTGTGACCACTACCTCTGTTCATACCTCTGTGACCACTACCTCTGTTCATACCTCTGTGACCACTACCTCTGTTCATACCTCTGTTCATACCTCTGTTCATACCTCTGTTCATACCTCAGTGACCACTACCTCTGTTCATACCTCTGTTCATACCTCTGTTCATACCTCAGTGACCACTACCTCTGTTCATACCTCAGTGACCACTACCTCTGTTCATACCTCAGTGACCACTACCTCTGTTCATACCTCTGTTCATACCTCTGTGACCACTACCTCTGTTCATACCTCTGTGACCACTACCTCTGTTCATACCTCTGTGACCACTACCTCTGTTCATACCTCTGTGACCACTACCTCTGTTCATACCTCTGTGACCACTACCTCTGTTCATACCTCAGTGACCACTACCTCTGTTCATACCTCTGTGACCACTACCTCTGTTCATACCTCAGTGACCACTACCTCTGTTCATACCTCAGTGACCACTACCTCTGTTCATACCTCTGTGACCACTACCTCTGTTCATACCTCTGTTCATACCTCAGTGACCACTACCTCTGTTCATACCTCTGTGACCACTACCTCTGTTCATACCTCTGTTCATACCTCTGTTCATACCTCTGTGACCACTACCTCTGTTCATACCTCTGTTCATACCTCTGTTCATACCTCTGTTCATACCTCTGTGACCACTACCTCTGTTCATACCTCAGTGACCACTACCTCTGTTCATACCTCTGTGACCACTACCTCTGTTCATACCTCAGTGACCACTACCTCTGTTCATACCTCTGTGACCACTACCTCTGTTCATACCTCTGTGACCACTACCTCTGTTCATACCTCTGTGACCACTACCTCTGTTCATACCTCTGTGACCACTACCTCTGTTCATACCTCTGTGACCACTACCTCTGTTCATACCTCTGTGACCACTACCTCTGTTCATACCTCTGTGACCACTACCTCTGTTCATACCTCTGTGACCACTACCTCTGTTCATACCTCAGTGACCACTACCTCTGTTCATACCTCTGTGACCACTACCTCTGTTCATACCTCAGTGACCACTACCTCTGTTCATACCTCAGTGACCACTACCTCTGTTCATACCTCAGTGACCACTACCTCTGTTCATACCTCTGTGACCACTACCTCTGTTCATACCTCAGTGACCACTACCTCTGTTCATACCTCTGTGACCACTACCTCTGTTCATACCTCAGTGACCACTACCTCTGTTCATACCTCAGTGACCACTACCTCTGTTCATACCTCTGTGACCACTACCTCTGTTCATACCTCTGTGACCACTACCTCTGTTCATACCTCTGTGACCACTACCTCTGTTCATACCTCTGTGACCACTACCTCTGTTCATACCTCTGTGACCACTACCTCTGTTCATACCTCTGTGACCACTACCTCTGTTCATACCTCTGTGACCACTACCTCTGTTCATACCTCAGTGACCACTACCTCTGTTCATACCTCTGTGACCACTACCTCTGTTCATACCTCTGTTCATACCTCTGTTCATACCTCTGTTCATACCTCTGTGACCACTACCTCTGTTCATACCTCAGTGACCACTACCTCTGTTCATACCTCTGTGACCACTACCTCTGTTCATACCTCAGTGACCACTACCTCTGTTCATACCTCTGTGACCACTACCTCTGTTCATACCTCTGTGACCACTACCTCTGTTCATACCTCTGTGACCACTACCTCTGTTCATACCTCTGTGACCACTACCTCTGTTCATACCTCTGTGACCACTACCTCTGTTCATACCTCTGTGACCACTACCTCTGTTCATACCTCTGTGACCACTACCTCTGTTCATACCTCTGTGACCACTACCTCTGTTCATACCTCAGTGACCACTACCTCTGTTCATACCTCTGTGACCACTACCTCTGTTCATACCTCAGTGACCACTACCTCTGTTCATACCTCAGTGACCACTACCTCTGTTCATACCTCAGTGACCACTACCTCTGTTCATACCTCAGTGACCACTACCTCTGTTCATACCTCAGTGACCACTACCTCTGTTCATACCTCTGTGACCACTACCTCTGTTCATACCTCAGTGACCACTACCTCTGTTCATACCTCAGTGACCACTACCTCTGTTCATACCTCAGTGACCACTACCTCTGTTCATACCTCTGTTCATACCTCTGTTCATACCTCAGTGACCACTACCTCTGTTCATACCTCTGTGACCACTACCTCTGTTCATACCTCTGTGACCACTACCTCTGTTCATACCTCTGTGACCACTACCTCTGTTCATACCTCTGTGACCACTACCTCTGTTCATACCTCAGTGACCACTACCTCTGTTCATACCTCTGTTCATACCTCTGTTCATACCTCTGTGACCACTACCTCTGTTCATACCTCTGTGACCACTACCTCTGTTCATACCTCTGTGACCACTACCTCTGTTCATACCTCTGTGACCACTACCTCTGTTCATACCTCAGTGACCACTACCTCTGTTCATACCTCTGTTCATACCTCTGTTCATACCTCTGTGACCACTACCTCTGTTCATACCTCTGTGACCACTACCTCTGTTCATAGCTCAGTGACCACTACCTCTGTTCATACCTCTGTGACCACTACCTCTGTTCATACCTCAGTGACCACTACCTCTGTTCATACCTCAGTGACCACTCCTGCAGCGATGGTGGATCCAACGTAGCGCAGCATGAAGCGACCCAGCTCCTTGTAGTCCTTATAGAGCTCTACTGGTACAGGACGCTGTGTCTGGACCTCTACGATGGCGTTCATACCTTTACCTAGACACCTGTTAACATGAATATATTAACATTATAGAGTTCTACCTAGACACCTGTTAACATGAATATATTAACATTATAGAGTTCTACTGGTCAGTGTTTCCGTTAGCCGGTATCTACCGGCCATCAGTGATGCGCGGGCCGACCCGTAACCCGCAGGTCCCGCGGGTTGAACCGCGGGACCTGCGGGTTGAACCGCGGGGCGGGCAGACGGCTTATAGGCTTGGATGTGGCTTGTTTTTTTGAAAAAAACACTTAGTGTTTGAGAGCTTGTAGATCGGCTATTTTGGCTGCCCAACGTGCTTCCATAGAGGACATCCTGGCTTCTGTGGAATCTAAATGACTGAAGTCAGTCATGGTGACTGAGAACTTCAACCCACGTGTGCCGCACAGTGCACTGTAGTTATGTGATAGATCAGACTATTCACAGTGCACTGTAGTTATGTGATAGATCAGACTATTCACAGTGCACTGTAGCTATGTGATAGATCAGACTATTCACAGTGCACTGTAGTTATGTGATAGATCAGACTATTCACAGTGCACTGTAGTTATGTGATAGATCAGACTATTCACAGTGCACTGTAGTTATGTGATAGATCAGACTATTCACAGTGCACTGTAGTTATGTGATAGATCAGACTATTCACAGTGCACTGTAGTTATGTGATAGATCAGACTATTCACAGTGCACTGTAGTTATGTGATAGATCAGACTATTCACAGTACACTGTAGTTATGTGATAGATCAGACTATTCACAGTGCACTGTGTAGTTATGTGATAGATCAGACTATTCACAGTGCAATGTAGTTATGTGATAGATCAGACTATTCACAGTACACTGTAGTTATGTGATAGATCAGACTATTCACAGTGCACTGTGTAGTTATGTGATAGATCAGACTATTCACAGTGCACTGTAGTTATGTGATAGATCAGACTATTCACAGTGCACTGTAGTAATGTGATAGATCAGACTATTCACAGTGCACTGTAGTTATGTGATAGATCAGACTATTCACAGTGCACTGTAGTTATGTGATAGATCAGACTATTCACAGTGCACTGTAGTTATGTGATAGATCAGACTATTCACAGTACACTGTAGCTATGTGATAGATCAGACTATTCACAGTGCACTGTAGTTATGTGATAGATCAGACTATTCACAGTACACTGTAGTTATGTGATAGATCAGACTATTCACAGTGCAATGTAGTTATGTGATAGATCAGACTATTCACAGTGCACTGTAGTTATGTGATAGATCAGACTATTCACAGTGCACTGTAGTTATGTGATAGATCAGACTATTCACAGTGCACTGTAGTTATGTGATAGATCACTATTCACAGTGCACTGTGTAGTTATGTGATAGATCAGACTATTCACAGTGCACTGTAGTTATGTGATAGATCAGACTATTCACAGTGCAATGTAGTTATGTGATAGATCAGACTATTCACAGTGCACTGTAGTTATGTGATAGATCAGACTATTCACAGTGCACTGTAGTTATGTGATAGATCAGACTATTCACAGTGCAATGTAGTTATGTGATAGATCAGACTATTCACAGTGCACTGTGTAGTTATGTGATAGATCAGACTATTCACAGTGCAATGTAGTTATGTGATAGATCAGACTATTCACAGTGCACTGTAGTTATGTGATAGATCAGACTATTCACAGTGCACTGTAGTTATGTGATAGATCAGACTATTCACAGTGCACTGTAGTTATGTGATAGATCAGACTATTCACAGTACACTGTAGTTATGTGATAGATCAGACTATTCACAGTGCACTGTAGTTATGTGATAGATCAGACTATTCACAGTGCAATGTAGTTATGTGATAGATCAGACTATTCACAGTACACTTTAGTTATGTGATAGATCAGACTATTCACAGTGCACTGTGTAGTTATGTGATAGATCAGACTATTCACAGTGCACTGTAGTTATGTGATAGATCAGACTATTCACAGTACACTGTAGTTATGTGATAGATCAGACTATTCACAGTGCACTGTGTAGTTATGTGATAGATCAGACTATTCACAGTGCACTGTAGTTATGTGATAGATCAGACTATTCGTCGTACGATGGTAGTTTCGCACGTTGAAACTATCAGACCTACAAGCTCACAACAAGCCGCGTAATGAGCTTTTGTACGTCTGCTATTTTCGATACGCAACAAACACACAAATGAAGCTTTACACGAAGTGTAAAGTGTTTTTCAAAAAAACGTAGCTCTGGAATGGAGGATCCCTGTGCGTGAGGATCAGGTTCACAGAGAGACAAGGTACAGGTCTCTCTCAGACTCACTTGGGTTTCTTCTTCAGCACCTCTCCGCTGCTCTTGTGCAAAACGCTGACCAGCTTCCTGATGGTTGCAGGTTCACTGACTGTCTGGTAGTGGAGCAGCACCTGAGTCATGGAGCAGATCAAACAACACTTAGATTCATCTATTAACAGAGGAGCACATAACAGGTGCACATGCACACCCAAAAATAAATAGTGCGCACCACATCAGACGACGCGAGGCGCTTTTGCGTACCAACAGCTGGGACAGGAATTTCCGAGCTTTTATTTTTTAGCAAAACTAAAAAATAAAAGCCTGGAGATCGAGGCTAGGAATTTACTTCCTGAAGCCAAACTCACACACTCACCCTACAGCACGCGTCGGCCCCCCATGTACAGCCATTAGGCGCAGGGGGAGAGGACGCATGCTGTGATTGTGTGAGCCTCACATCCTGACTTGCAGCTCGCTGCACGCAGCGGCTGTTAGAGCCACTCGTCACTGATGATGAACGCACCGTAATGGTGCAAAATATGCCGTGATGAACGTCCCAATCTGGCAGATAAAAGCAGCACAGAACAGGGCACCAACCTTGGGGGGTTCACCAAACGGCGTGAGTAAAAAAAAAAAAGGCGAAAATTGGCGGAATTTGGAAGCAGAGCGTCCTTTTTTCTCGCGCAGCAGGGACCCCCGTCTCAAAACGTTTTGTTCCAGGGACCCCTCAGAAGAAAAGAGTTGAGTTACAAATGTTACCTTTAAAAATATATATATATTCAAAGATTTGCACAAATTTTACAGAAAATAAAAAAAAATTGCAGATCTACAAGTAGTGCGGCACCGAGTGCACCGCACTATGAGCTTGTAGATCTGCTATTTTTGAATAGCCAAAGAAATCTAAAATGACACAGATACATTCCCGGATTTAAGGGGTTAACAAGTTACTCTGGCAGGTTGAAACCTCAGATGTTCAAAAACTGTTAAGTTTCAGGATTCAAATTCAAAAATAGCAAAAAAAAAATGGAGATCGACAATAGCAATAATAATACAATCGTATAATAACATAATATACATAATATATCGACACGCGCGCGTGTGTGTGTGTGTGCAGTGGTGTGTTCTACAGTGTATAAGTAGTGTGGCCTGCAGAAATGTTTCGGTGCCCAGCGCATACATCCAAAAACCCTCCAAAACAGCGTCTCTCATACGCTGTTTTGGGGGGGGGGGGGGCTGGGGGCAGCAATAATGTGGATTTCAACTGTCTGTCTGTCTGAGGTGAAGGCTGTCATGTGTGGCTGATGTCTTTATTGAGGTGATAACTAATGGCCGCTGGCGAAGGAATTCACACATTAACTCAACGACCTGCTGTTTACTTCATTGAACAGCAGGTCACTGAAGTGAAGTGAATTGAATTAAATACAGTTTGTGTCTTCAATGCCAAGTTAATACTATTCTGTAATAGATACAGGAATGCTCACTGTTAACACTGCTATTATACCTGATAAGCCTGATCAGCATGTATGTATAACAATCCTTGCACTATTCCATGGTAATAATCCATGCTTTGCATTGAAAATGCATCCAAGGCTAAAAGCGGCTCTGAAGTGGTTGAGTTACAGGCTGATTAACATTAGCAACAGTAGAACATCAGTACATTGTACCCAGTGTTACATTACATTACAGCCATTTAGCACATTGGTTCTCAAAGTGGGGTCCGGGGACCCCCAGGGGTCCTTGAGGGAGTTCCAGGGGGTCCCCAGCTAAATGATAGATTAGGCACCAAATGGACCCTTATGGGTCTGTAACTCTGAGAGTGTACAAATGGAACCAAATGGACCCTAACGGGTCCATTTGGTTCCATTTGTACACTCTCAGAGTTACATAAACATAGATTTTACAATATAAATTGCGGTCCAAGTGATATAAATGCCATTAAATGGGGGTCCGTAGCCTCTAATGCATGTCAAACTGGGGGTCCTTGAAATTACGACGGTTGAGAATCACTGCTAGAGCCGTAAAAAAAATCTTCTCTTATGGGGGTCCCTGGCATATCTTTTCAAATGGGGGTCCGCAGGCTAATAAATGTCAATTTGGGGGTCCTTGACATGAAAAAGTTTGAGAACCACTGATTTAGGATAAGTGCATTCAACATACAGTAGATAGGGAACTAAACTACTAATCACCAGAAGTCTGAAGTGCATTCTCTTCTAAAACAAGTGACTAAGAGTATACCTAGTGCTATGATAAAAGTGACATATATCAGCTACATACTGTCTTAAACAGATGAGACAAAATAGGAAAATCAAATGAGTAAGAGATAAAACAAATGAGTGTATTTGTTCCAGGTTTGTATTTGTTTCAGTGTTACTGCTGAACTGGGCCTGAGTGGGCCTGGCCAATGCTGTGCGGGCCACACACCTGTGCGGAGCGCGCACACATTTCTTACATTAATATTAATTATATACGTGCGCGCACGTGCCGGGCGTGTGGGAGGGACTAGTTATAGTATATACCCTCCCAAAAAATAAATGTGTGTGTGTGTGTGTGTGTCTCCCCGCTGCGGACCATTCTGTCTCGCACTCTGTGCTCAAAAATGTTGCTTTAGACGAATGCATTGTTGTCTTTACTCTGAAAGCGAGGCTGCAGGTTTTACCATCTAAACTTAACCTCTCCATCTGGTTTCCAGGCAACCATGCTCCTCACTGTATACATCATGGTAATGAACAAATAGCTGAAACCATGTCCCACATCTTAAATGGGTGCCATGTATACAGGGGACTCTACATAAGTAGGCATGACAGAATAATCTAAAGATATCACTTCTATTTTCAGGTCCTCCATCATGCTATATAAGCATTCTACTGTGAAGCCGAGCATGTTTAGCCTGTGTAACGATGACTCTGTGTTCTCTAACATTTCAGCTAACATGATGTCATTGTTGTTAATGAGAACCATAGGGAGGTGTTCATTCTCGAGGTCGGCTGTACTTTTGATTACAGCTTAGAGGAAGCCTTCCTAACCAATAGTCCAGGGGCCAAGGCAGTTTTTGGTACCACCTAAGGTGGCCGTACATTTTTGGTATTTTTGTATTCCTACATGTCTCTAGTTTATATTTTGGTATGATACATCTTTGTGTCTCCTACCGGAAATACACCCGGGCATCAAATTATTGCGACAAAAAACAAAATATATCCATGTATTCAAGGCTTCATGGGGTGTGCAATTGACAGAAAATAATCATTTTTTGGGTGAACTCCTCCTTTAAGTTTCCCAGGGGGACTCTCTACCCATTCAGCTATGACCACCCTAGACCGAAGGAGGGTCAACTTTTACAAGCTTATGGAAAGCAGTCTTTTTGCAAACACCAAAAATCTGAGAAGTTATCAATTGCACACCCCATGAAGCCTTGAATACATGGATATATTTAGTTTTTTGTCTTAATAATTTGATGCCTGGGTGTATTTCCGGTAGGAGACACAAAGATTCTACTTTGTGTCTCCTACCGGATACATTAGCTGGTAGGTAGTGATAACTGCCATTAAGCTACTGAATTGGAAGATGTATCATACCAAAATATAAACTAGAGACATGTAGGAATACAAAAATACAAAAACTTTACGGCCACCTCAGGTGGTACCAATTTGTGAAAATATCAGTGTTGGCCCCTGGACTACAAAGTGCTAAAATATCAACAGCTAGAGCAGACCATCTCTCAGCTAGGCTACAGATGTAAACTTTTGGTTTGTATCTTTGGTAGTCTAGGACACGTGCACAAGTTGGTTGTGAGGGGCCTTCAAATGGCCGGCCTCTCCAAAAGGAGGGCTAAACAATTAGCAAGGTACTGCTCAATATCAGCTATCATAGGAAGCCGCTCAATTTGGAGGAGGCGTTGTTTCCTTTACCCATGATTGTTGTCCGCTGTGTTCGACAAGTATACCATCTTTTGTTTTGTATGTAACAATGTTCTGCTTTACATGCACTTTGTAACTGACTGTTTTCCCTTCATCTGACTGCACTGGCAGTGTTTATGTCCTTTGTACATCCTGTACTTATTATTATGTGGACATAAATAAATATCTCAAAGGTGTGTGTGCGTGTGCGTGTGCGTGTGCGTGCGCGCGTGTGTGTGTGCGTGTGCGTGTGCGTGTGCGTGTGCGTGTGCGTGTGCGTGTGTGCGTGTGTGCGTGTGCGTGTGCGTGTGTGCGTGTGCGTGTGTGTGTGTGTGTGTGCTCACAGGGAAGCCTTGTGTAACAGGGACCTCGATGTTGAACAGGAGGATTCGGGCCCTGAAGCGGGAACACATTTTGATTGGCTCCCTGGGGTCGCAGAACACACAGCCGACACTAGAGGGCAGCAGACGCCAGGGGATAAACAACACAAACACACATCAGTGATGGAACAAGTACTCACAGGTTTTACTCAAGTAAGAGTAGAAATACCACAATGTACACATACTCCCGTTACCAGTAAACGTCCTAAATGCAAAGTTATACTCTAGTTCAAATACGTAAGAATTGGCATCAAAGTATACTTATAGTGTATAGTAGTATATATCTCTGCTGTCCAGTGCAAACCTGCTAAATGCAAAACGCTCATTGTTCAGGAAACGAAAAAACGAAATATAAGATGTTCAGGAAATGAAGAAAACCTTATATTTTTTAAATAAAAGCAATACTGCCTCATCAAAGTTGGTATAGTGACTTTATATATTGTTAGATACTTGCATGTGTCATTATATTATCAACACTTAATAACCAAATCCAGCTCAAGTGGAGTTAGTAGTTTCAGACGAGCAGAAATCAAGCTGAAGTGGAGTTATGTGTCCAAACAACAACAGCTCCACTCTCTGCTGAGGGAGAGGTTTCAAAAGGGTACACATTCCCAAAAGCTAACAATGGATCTCCAAGCTCACAATGCATCACAACAACGTGTGAATTAATGCCCTGATGCTTCATGACACGTATTATATAGGCCTACAATAATAAACAGGACTTTAAATATTACAATAACTTCTGCAAAGAGGTGGTTCACAGAGTTGAGTCGGAGTAGAACCAGCGCCACAGAAATGCTATGAACGCCTTTCTTCTTGTCACATTGCTCTCCTCATTAAACACTTCATAGATTTTACACTTCATAGATTTTACAAATATAATGACTTGTTTTCATAACATTAGCGTCAGTGCTAAGTTTGATAAACATGTACACTGCATAGTTTTAACAGACTACGGCAGTGGCGTGCACAGACATTTTGAGGGGCAGGTGCTCTGAGTAAATTATACTTTTTTTTGTTTACTTGGTCTGCTCTTTTTTCCCTCTACACCTATACCTCTTTGCCAAAAATAGCCGATCTACAAGCCTTGTAGGCTACAAGGCTTGTAGATTGGCTATTTTGTAGATCGGCTATTTTTGGCTAAAGTTCTCCTCAGAAAAGGGATGCTAGGTTTCGAGTGGTTATGGTAAAAAGAAAAAATCGCATCACATAAAGATTTGGCGGACCCCCTGTAGTAACTCTGAGGACCCCCTAGGGGTCCCGGACCCCCTGTTGAAGACCCCTGCTGTAAACTGTGCACACTTCAAAAGGGCACTTCTGGTCAAGAGGGCAAAGGGCAGGTGCTCTAGCACCACCTAGAGTCTATCTGTGCACGTCCCTGGACTACGGGGAGAAAAACCCTGCTCTTTAGTTTGTTTATGTGCTGCGTGCTCCTCCTCTCTCTCTGCGCCGGCACGCTCTGCCTGTAGGAGAGGAGAGGGGGGGGAGTTGCGTGGTGTTGACGGACAGTTTGAGGATCCAATGGAGTTATTAGGTTTTGTCAGAGGCGCTTTTTAACAGTTTTTTGAAAAAAAAAAAAAAAAAAAAAATCCCAAGATTTTTCAGAAATAGCAGATCTTCAAGCTCATAGCTTGTATATCTGCTATTTTTGAATAGCCAAAGAAATCTAAAGTGACACCGATGCGTTCCAGCTCTTAACTCATTGAGTGCCAGGATTGCCAGAATTATTTCAGAATTGATTCTGAAAAGTGCCAGAGTTTTTTTCACAGAAAACAAAAAGTGCTTAGGAAGCGAGATACAGCCTTTTTCAGTTCTAAGTTAAACAAGGAGTGGATGGAGCTGCACATCTTCAGATGATGATATCTTGGGTTCTGAACATGTTTTTACATTTTCTTTTTCTTTTACTATTTTTTCAAAAACACGTCAGACACGTTAATGGCACCCAGCGCCATAGCGGTAAAAACACGTGAAACACGTTAATGGCACTCAGTGAGTTAATGGGTTAAAGGAGGTTCTTACTTGATCTTAATGATGTCCACTCCAGTGACGGTCAGACACACATGATCTCCTGCTGCTGCCCAGTCCAGAGGCTCATCATGCAGAGTGATACCTACAGACACACACACACACACACACACACACACACACACACACACACACACACACACACACACACACACACACACACACACACACACACACACACACACACACACACACACACACACACACACACACACACACACACAGAGAGACAGACAGATTTAGAGCAGACAGGTTTAAATTGTGTTGGCTTTGCTCTACATATAAATATACATACATAATAAACAATCTGCTAACCCTTCAAAACATGACAAGCTAAATGTATGTAAAATACATGTCCATATATTCCAGATCAGGGGTCCGGGACCCCTAGGGGGTCCTCCGAGGTACTACAGGGGGTCCACTAAATCATTGTGTGATAGGAACTTAGTTTTTTTTACGTTTGAACTTGAACCCTAGCGTCCCTATTCTAAAGGACAACTTTAGCCGAAAATAGCCGATCTACAAGCTCACAACGCCATGATGGCAAATACGTGTTGCTTTCTATTCGTTAACAGTTGTGCTAGTCAGTAGAATACTTTTTCTTTTCATGTTCTAACCCTTCTCTCAAGTACACCCCCTCTAGTATCTCTGCGTACCCCTAGGGCCTAGGGGTACATGTACCCCTACAAATACCTGGGGGTTCACATTTGGGAGGACTTAAAGTGGACCATCAATGTCTCCAACATCCTGAAAAAGGCCCACCAGCGCCTTTACTTTCTCAGAAGGCTGAGACAGGCCGGTCTCAGCTCCTAAGTGCTGGAGGCTTTCTACAGGTGCGTGGTGGAGAGCACCATCACTTTCTCCATCACCACCTGGTATGGGAACTGCTCCGCCGCAGATTAAAAAAAAGCTGCAGAGAGTGGTGAAAACCGCCCAGAGGATCACCAACAGCGACCTCCCGGCAGTTAAGGACATCTATGACAGCCGGTACAGGAGCAGCGCCGCCAGCGTCATGGGAGACCCCACTCACCAGCATCATGGGAGACCCCCACTCACCAGCATCATGGGAGACCCCCACTCACCAGCGTCATGGGAGACCCCACTCACCAGCGTCATGGGAGACCCCACTCACCAGCGTCATGGGAGACCCCACTCACCAGCGTCATGGGAGACCCCACTCACCAGCGTCATGGGAGACCCCACTCACCAGCGTCATGGGAGACCCCACTCACCAGCGTCATGGGAGACCCCACTCACCAGCATCATGGGAGACCCCACTCACCAGCATCATGGGAGACCCCACTCACCAGCATCATGGGAGACCCCACTCACCAGCATCATGGGAGACCCCACTCACCAGCATCATGGGAGACCCCACTCACCAGCATCATGGGAGACCCCACTCACCAGCATCATGGGAGACCCCACTCACCAGCATCATGGGAGACCCCACTCACCAGCATCATGGGAGACCCCACTCACCAGCATCATGGGAGACCCCACTCACCAGCATCATGGGAGACCCCACTCACCAGCATCATGGGAGACCCCACTCACCAGCATCATGGGAGACCCCACTCACCAGCATCATGGGAGACCCCCACTCACCAGCATCATGGGAGACCCCCACTCACCAGCATCATGGGAGACCCCCACTCACCAGCATCATGGGAGACCCCCACTCACCAGCATCATGGGAGACCCCACTCACCAGCATCATGGGAGACCCCCACTCACCAGCATCATGGGAGACCCCACTCACCAGCATCATGGGAGACCCCCACTCACCCGGCACATAAAGTGTTTGTCCCACTCCGCTCCGACAGGAGAAGCCAGATTCAGTCCATTAGAGCCAGGACCGAAAGATTCAGGCGCAGCTTTTATCCAGAGGCTGTTAGGCTGCTGAACTCTGAGCACTGAACTCTAAATCAGTGGTTCTCAAACTTTTTCATGGCAAGGACCCCCAAATTGACACTTATTACCCCACGGACCCCCATTTGAAAATATAAGCCAGGGACCCCAATAAGGGAAGGTTTTTACGGCTCTCTAGCAGTGCCGGCTGCAGACAGTAATAAGCAGGGGGGCATTAATTATTCTAGGGGGGGCACCTGTCTGTCCCTCACGCACGCGCGCGCAGTTATTGGATGGATATTTCGGTTATTGGATGGATATTTTACTTTTTTGGGGTGTTTTGTAACTCTATTTCGGTTAATTCGGTTCATTTACCTTGCCCCTATATGCACCAACAACAAATACAATTATAGCATTATAATGTCTTTAATGTAATGTCGGCATTGCATCTCCACAGGCACAGACTCCACAGCGGGAGAAAAAAAAGGCAGGCTATACTGCGCTGCGCTGCTTAAAAAAAATAAAAAAATTAAAAAATCTGGCCAATCTGAACTGGGGGGGCACAAAGTCTAATCTGGGGGGGCATTGCCCCCCAATGCCCCCCCATAGGGCCGACACTGCTCTCTAGCAGTGATTCTCAGCCATTTTAATTTCAAGGACCCCCAGTGTGACATGCATTAGGGCTACGGACCCCCATTTAATGGCATTTATACCTCTGGGACCCCAATTCATATTGTAAAACCAATGTTAATCTAACTCTGAGAGTGTACAAATGGAACCAAATGGACCCGTTAGGGTCCATTTGGTTCCATTTGTACACTCTCAGAGTTACAGACCCATAAGGGTCCATTTGGTTCCTATCCATCATTTAGCTGGGGACCCCCTGGAACCCCCTCAAGTACCCCTACACTTTGAGAACCAACGCTCTAAATGCACTTTATACTATATGCTGCACTGCACTTTTCTGGACGCTCTGCCTCTGAATTGCTGCTACTAGGGTTTTTATGTTTTTAATGCTGCTTTTTATTCACTGTAGGATTTTAATGACAACTAGTTTTATTTATGAAATGATAGTTTTTATTTTTACACACTGCTGGTCCTGAGTGTAAATGTCGTTTTCATGTGAAAGCATGTTAATGACAAAATAAAGAAACCTTGATCTAAGCCACTGTGAAAGATGACATGTGTGTCATCTTTCACAGGGCACAAGGCCAAAGAGAGACCGCCGTGACCCTAACCCTGATCATTACCTTATAAGGTATAATAATGTATCATTACCTTTAACACATTGACTGCCAGTCGCGTAGATCTACGCAAACTGTTTACAAATTGAAATCCCATGTTAAATCGAAAAAGTGCACTTTCCGGATTTTTTTTCTAGCCCTTCCGGTTCCGGGGGCCGACCGGAAACGAAATAAAACTGGTTCCGTTTTTTCCGATCGCATCCGTTTCCTGTCTAGGAATCAACTGCGATTTATCTCCTTTGTGGTTTTTCTCCTCGCATCGCCCTGTCTAACGTTCACCCCCGTAGATGCGTTTTTTTCTGCTCGTTGCACACAGATCCCCTGAGTGTGTAGAACCAAATGAACACGGATTTTAAACGGATTTAGCGGGGGCTATGGCGACATGAAGAAAACAAAAAACAACGATAAAACCTTGGCACTGGTGAGTACATTATGAGATTAACCTCTAGCGGTGGATGTGTTAACAGTAGGAGGTATAATAATGTATCATTACCTTTAACAGTAGGAGGTATAATAATGCATCATTACCTTTAACAGTAGGAGGTATAATAATGCATCATTACCTTTAACAGTAGGAGGTATAATAATGTATCATTACCTTTAACAGTAGGAGGTATAATATTGCATCATTACCTTTAACAGTAGGAGGTATAATAATGCATCATTACCTTTAACAGTAGGAGGTATAATAATGCATCATTACCTTTAACAGTAGGAGGTATAATAATGTATCATTACCTTTAACAGTAGGAGGTATAATATTGCATCATTACCTTTAACAGTAGGAGGTATAATAATGTATCATTACCTTTAACAGTAGGAGGTATAATAATGCATCATTACCTTTAACAGTAGGAGGTATAATAATGCATCATTACCTTTAACAGTAGGAGGTATAATAATGCATCATTACCTTTAACAGTAGGAGGTATAATAATGTATCATTACCTTTAACAGTAGGAGGTATAATAATGCATCATTACCTTTAACAGTAGGAGGTATAATAATGCATCATTACCTTTAACAGTAGGAGGTATAATAATGTATCATTACCTTTAACAGTAGGAGGTATAATATTGCATCATTACCTTTAACAGTAGGAGGTATAATAATGTATCATTACCTTTAACAGTAGGAGGTATAATAATGCATCATTACCTTTAACAGTAGGAGGTATAATATTGCATCATTACCTTTAACAGTAGGAGGTATAATAATGCATCATTACCTTTAACAGTAGGAGGTATAATAATGCATCATTACCTTTAACAGTAGGAGGTATAATAATGCATCATTACCTTTAACAGTAGGAGGTATAATAATGCATCATTACCTTTAACAGTAGGAGGTATAATAATGTATCATTACCTTTAACAGTAGGAGGTATAATAATGCATCATTACCTTTAACAGTAGGAGGTATAATAATGCATCATTACCTTTAACAGTAGGAGGTATAATAATGTATCATTACCTTTAACAGTGCAGGTCTCATTGGGAGGCAGAGCCAGCAGTCTGTCTCCAGTCTGGACGTAACCGGCTTCTATCTTCCCTGTTACACAGAACCCTGAGCCCTGGTCTGTGAGACATGAAGACAGGACCGTCCACATGTTAAGACATGAAGACAGGACCGTTCACACGTTAAGACATGAAGACAGGACCGTTCACATGTTAAGACATGAAGACAGGACCGTTCACACGTTAAGACATGAAGACAGGACCGTTCACATGTTAAGACATGAAGACAGGACCGTTCACATGTTAAGACAAGAAGACAGGACCGTTCACACGTTAAGACATGAAGACAGGACCGTTCACACGTTAAGACAAGAAGACAGGACCGTTCACACGTTAAGACATGAAGACAGGACCGTTCACACGTTAAGACAAGAAGACAGGACCGTTCACACGTTAAGACATGAAGACAGGACCGTTCACACGTTAAGACAAGAAGACAGGACCGTTCACACGTTAAGACATGAAGACAGGACCGTTCACATGTTAAGACATGAAGACAGGACCGTTCACACGTTAAGACATGAAGACAGGACCGTTCACATGTTAAGACATGAAGACAGGACCGTTCACATGTTAAGACATGAAGACAGGACCGTTCACACGTTAAGACAAGAAGACAGGACCGTTCACATGTTAAGACATGAAGACAGGACCGTTCACATGTTAAGACATGAAGACAGGACGTTCACATGTTAAGACAAGAAGACAGGACCGTTCACACGTTAAGACATGAAGACAGGACCGTTCACACGTTAAGACATGAAGACAGGACCGTTCACACGTTAAGACATGAAGACAGGACCGTTCACACGTTAAGACATGAAGACAGGACCGTTCACACGTTAAGACATGAAGACAGGACCGTTCACACGTTAAGACATGAAGACAGGACCGTTCACATGTTAAGACATGAAGACAGGACCGTTCACACGTTAAGACATGAAGACAGGACCGTTCACACGTTAAGACATGAAGACGGGACCGTTCACACGTTAAGACATGAAGACAGGACCGTTCACATGTTAAGACATGAAGACGGGACCGTTCACACGTTAAGACATGAAGACAGGACCGTTCACATGTTAAGACATGAAGACAGGACCGTTCACACGTTAAGACAAGAAGACAGGACCGTTCACACGTTAAGACATGAAGACAGGACCGTTCACATGTTAAGACATGAAGACAGGACCGTTCACATGTTAAGACATGAAGACGGGACCGTTCACACGTTAAGACATGAAGACAGGACCGTTCACATGTTAAGACATGAAGACAGGACCGTTCACATGTTAAGACATGAAGACAGGACCGTTCACATGTTAAGACATGAAGACAGGACCGTTCACATGTTAAGACATGAAGACAGGACCGTTCACATGTTAAGACATGAAGACAGGACCGTTCACATGTTAAGACACCGGCCAGATTGGAGGTGGAGTTGCAGCCATTTTTAACTCAAGCCTAATAATCAGCCCCAGACCCAGGCTGACTTACAAAACGTTTGAAAGTCTGGTTCTCACTCTTTCGCACCCAAGCTGGAAATCACTACAGCCTCTATTATTTGTTACAGTGTATCGCCCTCCTGGGGCCTACACTGAATTTCTATCTGAATTCTCAGAGTTTCTATCACGCCTAGTCCTAGACTCTGATAGAATCATTTTGGCTGCCGACATGAATGTCCACGTGGATGTAGTAACCGATAGCCTCAGTAAAGCGTTTATTACGCTAACTGAGTCTATCGGTTTCTCTCAGTGTGTAGATAAACCTACTCACAAGTTCAACCATACCCTCGACCTTGTTTTGGTCTATGGTATTGAAATTGAACATCTTATAGTCTTCCCATATAATGAGAACCTCTCCGACCACTATTTAATAACTTTTGATTTTACATTAATTGATTACTCACCATTGGACAAAAATGTATTTGGTAGAAATCTATCTGATAGTGCTGTGGGCAAATTTAAGGAAGCAATACCATCAGCCATCAACTCAGTATATTCCAACACAATTGAAGATCTCTATACTTATAGCCCCTCTCAGGTCGATCACCTTGTTGATAATGTCACAGGCTCCCTTCAGACAACGCTTGACTCTGTTGCTCCTTTAAGAAAGAGGGTAATAAAGCAACAGAGGCTAGCCCCATGGTAGAACTCTGGAACTAAAAATCTCAAGCGAACGTCACGTAAGCTTGAAAGGATATGGCGTTCAACCAAACAGAAAGAATCCTGTATAGCCTGGCAAAACAGCCTTAAAATATATAGGAAGGCTCTCTGCAATGCCAGAGCCACCTATTATTCTTCTCTAATAGAGGAAAACAAAAACAACCATAGGTTCCTTTTTGACACTCTAGCCAAATTGACAAAAAGTCATGACTCTACTGATCCGCGTATTCCTATATCCCTTAACAGCAATGATTTCATGAATTTTTTCAATGGTAAAATCAATACTATCCGAGATAGTATTGATAACCTACTACTCTCAGCCCCTACCGGACCGCCCTCCGACGTAATATCCCCAGAAGTGGCTGTACGACACAGTGTATATTTGGACAGTTTCTCCCCGGTCGAGCTCTCCGAATTCACTTTAATGATCACATCTTCCAAACCAACGACCTGTCTCTTGGATCCAGTCCCAACTAGATTGCTTAAAGAGGTCCTGACCCCGGTTGGTGCATCCCTACTCGATATAATCAATATGTCTCTGGTGACGGGCTACGTACCACAGTCCTTTAAGGTAGCTGTCATCAAACCCCTCCTCAAGAAGCCTACTCTCGACTCAGGCATTTTGGCTAACTATAGACCTATATCGAACCTCCCATTTCTCTCTAAAATCCTTGAGAAAGCAGTCGCCAAGAAGTTATGTGACTTTCTACATAACAACAAGCTATTTGAAGCTTTTCAGTCAGGATTCAGAGCACACCATAGCACTGAGACGGCATTGGTGAAGGTCACAAATGACCTCCTGATTGCATCCGATAATAACCTTCTCTCTGTACTGGTTCTGTTGGACCTCAGTGCTGCATTTGATACTATTGATCACCATATTTTGTTGCAGAGACTTGAGCATCTGGTTGGCATTAAGGGTGCTGCATTGAACTGGTTTGAGTCCTATCTGTCTGACAGATTTCAATTTGTAAACGTTAACGATACACCTTCACTACGCGAAAAGGTTAAATACGGAGTCCCACGAGGCTCTGTACTTGGACCAATACTATTTACTCTATATATGCTTCCTCTAGGTGAGATAATTAGGAAACACTCTATAAATTTCCATTGCTATGCAGATGATACACAATTATATCTATCAATGAAGCCAGATGAAACGGATCAACTGGCTAAACTTCAAGCATGTCTTATAGACATCAAGAGTTGGATGACCCGTAATTACCTACTCCTCAACTCGGACAAAACTGAAGTTATTGTACTTGGCCCTAAGCACCTCAGAGATAAATTAGCCGATGAGAATCTTACCCTAGATGGTATTAACTTGACCTCCAGGGCCACTGTAAAAAATCTGGGAGTCACGTTTGACCAAGACATGTCCTTTCAGTCCCACATAAAACAAATTTCAAGAAATGCCTTTTTTCACCTGCGTAATATTGCAAAAGTTAGGCACATTCTGTCCCAAAATGATGCAGAAAAACTTGTCCACGCATTTGTTACTTCTAGGCTGGACTATTGCAACGCCTTACTATCAGGCTGCCCAAATAAATCCCTAAATAGCCTGCAGCTTGTCCAGAATGCCGCTGCGCGCATACTGACAGGAACCAGAAGAAGAGATCATATCACTCCTTCATTGGCCTCTTTGCACTGGCTCCCGGTTAAATACAGAATCGAGTTTAAAGTTCTCCTCCTCACATACAAGGCTCTCAATGGACAGGCACCAATATATCTCAAAGAACTCATCGAGCCCCATAAACCAACCAGAACACCACTGCGCCCACAGTATGAAAAAATGCTTACGGCTCCAGGAAACCCCAAAAAAGTTAGAACAGGAGGCAGAGCATTTAAGTTTCAGGCACCTCAGCTGTGGAACCTTCTCCCAGTCTCAGTCCGCAAAGCAGACACACTCTGTATATTTAAGACTAGACTAAAAACCTTTCTCTATGATAAAGCCTATAGCCGAAGTGTATAGACTCAGTCACCCTATAGTTATCCTCTCTCCCCTCCCCACCCTCCCCCCCCTCTCTCCTCTCGTCCTCTCTCTTCTCGTTCTCCCTTTGGTTGTGTGGGTTTGTGTCCCAATGGTACAATCGTAATTAACCCTGTACGGATTCACGCTCTAGTAAGGCCTGCCACTAATTCTACAACCGGGGACCCGCTCCCCGGAGTTTCTTTTATTTCCCACGTCGCAGGTCCATGGACTGTCAATACGGACCCCCAGCTGCGGCTCAAGACTGTGACTGCGGACCGGGCCTCTCCATGGAGCACGACCGTGGATTTCTACTACACTACACTATACCACTATACTATATATACTGTATATTATCTTAATATTCTTATATTATACCATTATATACTACATACACATTATTGCTGTACTATATTATACTATCATATCATATATTACACTATTATATGTGCTACTATTGTTACTGTTACTACCTGCACTGTATCTCTCTCTCTCTGTCTCTGTCTCTGTCTGTCTCTCTCTCTCTCCCCCTCTCTCTCTCCTCTTTCCCCCGACACGGTCGAGGCAGAAGGCCGCCGCCCTAGAGCCTTGGGCCTGCCTGACGTTTCTTCCAGTTAAGAGGTAGTTTTTCGTTGCCACTGTCGCAAAAATTGCTTGTTCAGGATGGGATTGTCGGGTCTCTTCTCTACATGTAAAGTGTCTTGAGACAACTTGTTGTGATTTGACACTTTAATAAAATTGAATTGAATTGAATTGAAGACATGAAGACGGGACCGTTCACACGTTAAGACATGAAGACAGGACCGTTCACATGTTAAGACATGAAGACGGGACCGTTCACACGTTAAGACATGAAGACAGGACCGTTCACATGTTAAGACATGAAGACGGGACCGTTCACATGTTAAGACATGAAGACAGGACCGTTCACATGTTAAGACATGAAGACAGGACGTTCACATGTAGGTTACCAATACAAGAACGCTCGCCCCAAGACTCTGTAGCAGAGTGTCTCACCTCGCCTCAGCCTGATCACATAAAAGTCAATTATCTAGGGAATTCTCTTTAGTCCAGCGGATAAGATGTTGGCTTTCCATGAGGGAGACACAGGTTCGAATCCCGGGCCAAAATGTCTAAACCTAACCTTAACCTTAACCTCAGTAAAACTATGTCTAAATCTAACCTTATTCCTAACCTTAACCTCAGTAAAACTATGTCTAAACCTAACCTTATTCCTAACCTTAACCTCAGTAAAACTATGTCTAAACCTAACCTTATTCCTAAACTAAACCTCAGTAAAACTATGTCTAAACCTAACCTTATTCCTAACTTTAACCTCAGTAAAACTATGTCTAAATCTAACCTTATTCCTAACCTTAACCTCAGTAAAACTATGTCTAAACCTAACCTTATTCCTAAACTTAACCTCAGTAAAACTATGTCTAAACCTAACCTTATTCCTAACCTTAACCTCAGTAAAACTATGTCTAAACCTAACCTTATTCCTAACCTTAACCTCAGTAAAACTATGTCTAAACCTAACCTTATTCCTAACCTTAACCTCAGTAAAACTATGTCTAAACCTAACCTTATTCCTAACCTTAACCTCAGTAAAACTATGTCTAAACCTAACCTTATTCCTAACCTTAACCTCAGTAAAACTATGTCTAAGCCTAACCTTATTCCTAAACTTAACCTCAGTAAAACTATGTCTAAACCTAACCTTATTCCTAACCTTAACCTCAGTAAAACTATGTCTAAACCTAACCTTATTCCTAACCTTAACCTCAGTAAAACTATGTCTAAACCTAACCTTATTCCTAACCTTAACCTCAGTAAAACTATGTCTAAACCTAACCTTATTCCTAACCTTAACCTCAGTAAAACTATGTCTAAACCTAACCTTATTCCTAAACTTAACCTCAGTAAAACTATGTCTAAACCTAACCTTATTCCTAAACTAAACCTCAGTAAAACTATGTCTAAACCTAACCTTATTCCTAAACTAAACCTCAGTAAAACTATGTCTAAACCTAACCTTATTCCTAAACTAAACCTCAGTAAAACTATGTCTAAACCTAACCTTATTCCTAACCTTAACCTCAGTAAAACTATGTCTAAACCTAACCTTATTCCTAAACTTAACCTCAGTAAAACTATGTCTAAACCTAACCTTATTCCTAACCTTAACCTCAGTAAAACTATGTCTAAACCTAACCTTATTCCTAACCTTAACCTCAGTAAAACTATGTCTAAACCTAACCTTATTCCTAACCTTAACCTCAGTAAAACTATGTCTAAACCTAACCTTATTCCTAACCTTAACCTCAGTAAAACTATGTCTAAACCTAACCTTATTCCTAAACTTAACCTCAGTAAAACTATGTCTAAACCTAACCTTATTCCTAACCTTAACCTCAGTAAAACTATGTTTAAACCTAACCTTATTCCTAACCTTAACCTCAGTAAAACTATGTTTAAACCTAACCTTATTCCTAACCTTAACCTCAGTAAAACTATGTCTAAACCTAACCTTATTCCTAACCTTAACCTCAGTAAAACTATGTCTAAACCTAACCTTAACCTCAGTAAAACTGTCTAAACCTAACCTTATTCCTAACCTTAACCTCAGTAAAACTATGTCTAAACCTAACCTTATTCCTAACCTTAACCTCAGTAAAACTATGTCTAAACCTAACCTTATTCCTAACCTTAACCTCAGTAAAACTATGTCTAAACCTAACCTTATTCCTAAACTTAACCTCAGTAAAACTATGTCTAAACCTAACCTTATTCCTAACCTTAACCTCAGTAAAACAATTACAAGAATACAAGAACCGCTGGGGGCGAGCGGTTTGTGAAATGGGGGCATGATTGTACCTTTAACATACATGTAACAGGTAACATGTGCGTGTTGAGTTTGTATGACGGTACCTTTAACATACATGTAACAGGTAACATGTACGTGTGTGTTGAGTTTGTATGACGGTACCTTTAACATACATGTAACAGGTAACATGTACGTGTGTGTTGAGTTTGTATGACGGTACCTTTAACATACATGTAACAGGTAACATGTACGTGTGTGTTGAGTTTGTATGACGGTACCTTTAACATACATGTAACAGGTAACATGTGCGTGTGTGTTGAGTTTGTATGACGGTACCTTTAACATACATGTAACAGGTAACATGTGCGTGTGTGTTGAGTTTGTATGACGGTACCTTTAACATACATGTAACAGGTAACATGTGCGTGTGTGTTGAGTTTGTATGACGGTACCTTTAACATACATGTAACAGGTAACATGTGCGTGTGTGTTGAGTTTGTATGACGGTACCTTTAACATACATGTAACAGGTAACATGTGCGTGTGTGTTGAGTTTGTATGACGGTACCTTTGAACACGTCTGAGATGCACAGTCTGAAAGGCTTGTCTATACACCTCTGAGGAGGCTTGAAGGCATCTGTGGAGCCAAGAAGAAGTAGTTAGGGTTATCTGTTACTTATAGGGATACAAGCTCACCGAGTGCCCCGCTCCGAGTGTGTGCACATCTTTGAATATGTATATTTTAAAGAGAACATTTGTAACTCAAATCCTTGCTTCATGTGGGGTCCCTGGAACAAAACATTTTGAGATGGGGGTCCGCGGGCCAAATACATATCCTTTTGGGGGTCCTTGACATGGAAAGGTTTGAGAACCACTGATATTATCACATTTTGGGCGGGAACCCCTATTTGTAACTATACCTTTCAAGACGGGAACCCTTTTGGGGTTCCTGTTGCTATGCACAGTAGTATATAGCAACGTACATTATTATTTTTCTTTAACCCATTGAGACCTGAAGCCGATTCTACATGTCTCCTAAATCTCAACAGTTTTCTGAAAAACGTATGTTTCTATATCAGTGGTGCTCAATCTTTTTCATGTCAAGGACCCCTAAAATTATATGTATTTGGCCGTGGACCCCCATCAAAATATGTTGTTCCAGGGACCCCCCCAGAAGCAAAGATTTGAGTTAAAAATGTTCGCTTTAAAAAAATATATATTCAAAGATTTGCACACATTTTCACGAACTTTCAAAAATAGCAGATCTACAAGCTCGTAGCGCGGCACTCGGTGCCGCGCTATGAGCTTGTATATCTGCTATTTTTGAATAGCCCAAAGTGTAAAATAATGCTTTTTAGCTCAAATCTAAAAATGACACAGTTCCAGGTCTTAATGGGTTAAATACATCTTTGAAGTTTTTCAGAAAACTTAGGTCAGGATTTAGAAGGCATTTATCCAGGCACTCAGGTTTAAATGGGTTATTATAGCAACATAGCACAAGTTGTTTTTAACTTAGGATTTAGAAGACATTTGTAGAATCCCCCAGAATTAAAGATTTGAGTTAAAAAATGCTCACTTTGAAAATATATATATATTCAAAGATTTGCACAAATGTTGCACAAAATGATTTTTCAAAAAATAGCAGATCTACAAGCTCATATAGCGCAACACTCGGTGCTGCGCTTTTTTTAGCCGACTACAGTAAATCAACTGTAGATTTAATCGACTAAATTCTTATAAATATCTAGTCCAACTAAAACTAGACCAGGGGTGATGCAACTCTGATGATGCAGAGGGCCACTATATATTTACACACTCACTCCAGAGGAACACGTTACATATACTGTCGGGCCATTCTGTGTCACACAAAAGTAACAAAAATAGCAGATCTACAAGCTCAAAACGTGTCGCAGAGCGACGCGTTTTGAGCTTGTTGATCTGCTATTTTGGCTACTTTTTTTTTTGTTGCAATTTTTGAATTGTAATCCTGAAAAGTAACATTTGTATTTCATTTCAAATGCATTTAGTTATACTTATGTTAACTTTCTGAACTTAAATACAAATACATTGGACATAAAAAAGACAATATAATGTTAATACTAGTCATTAAGCTACTAATATAGACTGAAGTCATTAAAGCGGGTCATGTTTGCATGTTTAGAATCATAACAGCTGAAATCAATAATATATCACTATTCTGATATTAACCTGTGGACCGCATTAACTCATTCTGCGCCACAATCCGTCAAATCCGTCATAAAAAATAAAATAAAAAAATAAAAAAGAAATTCAAAATAAAAGTTTTATTTTTTTTTGCTGCTCCATCCACTCCTTGTTTAACCTATAACTTAAAAAGGCTGTATCTCGCTTCCTAAGCACTTTTTTTTTTACAATGAATTTTGGCTGTGGCACTCAGAGCCAAAATTCCATAAATAAGCTTGGCACTGAATGAGTTAAGTGAAGGTGGGGGCCGCATGTGGCCCCCGGGCCAACAGTTGCCCATGTATGAACTAGACTAAAACACTTCAGATGGACTACAATGTGAATGTAACTGAATGGAACTGTATTCAAAATAACTGACGCATAAAACTATGTTCAACATTTGCTGCAGAAAAAAAAAAAATCAACCGGTGGGTGCAGTACCTATCTGTTCCAGCAGGCAGCGCCCCGTGTACCAGGAGGTGAGCTCTGGAGCGCTGCTCCTGGTGATCAGGTTCTCTCCTGACAGCCCGCTGGTGGGGATGTAGAACACATCTGACTCCTACACACACACACACACACACACACACACACACACACACACACACACACACACACACACATAGCTGTTCATCGTATATGTTGATGACTACTCTGACACTCTCTGTGTCTCAGTCAGAGGAGGGCTGTGGACAGTTCAGAAACCTGCCTAACAGTGACATCACCGATGGGGAATCCAAGCTGATAGAAACGGCAGGCTTTCTATTCCTGGAACGTTACCCCCCCATCTCAAAATATGTTGTTCCAGGGACCCCCCAGAAGCAAAGATTTGAGTCAAAAATGTTCGCTTTAAAATAATATAAATACATTAATTTGCACACATCTTCTTGATGTTTCAAAAATAGCAAATCTAAAAGCTCGTAGCTTGTAGATCTGCTATTTTTGAATAGCCAAAGTGTAAAATAATGCTTTTTAGCTCAAATCAAAAAGTGACACAGCGTTCCAGGTCTTAATGGGTTAAGTTTAGGGGTTGAGGGAGTTCCCCTAGTGTACACTTAATTGTGCGGCGATGTCACACACACAGCTGAGTGTGAGCTTGTAGATCTGCTATTTTTCCAGCTTTAGGCATACCGATAAAAATGCAGATAAATATACGGCATTCATAAAATGCTGTCCTCACAGTAATACAAGCCTATGTGTGTGTTTTCGGGAATATTGCTCCTTCCTCCTTAAAAATATAATAAGAATAAGTTGATTTATAGCAACTTATAAAAACACTATATATTTTTTATTGGATCTGAACTTCATACATAGTTTTTTGTGTTGTCCCTGTCAAATAAACATTTAAAAAAAGTTTAATAATATGAATATGAATAATGTTAGAATATATTTGATATCCGGGCAAATGTTTGTATTTACCAACATACCAAAAATATTGGTATAAGTTTTTACCAATATTCACATTTCATTTCTCTGAGACGTGTTAACAGCCCTAGTGTGTGTGTGGGTGTGGGTGTGTGTGTGTGTGTGTGTGTGTGTGTGTGTGTGTGTGTGTGTGTGTGTGTGTGTGTGTGTGTGTGTGTGTGTGTGTGTGTGTGTGTGTGTGTGTGTCAGGAATTCCGTTAGCCAGTATTTACCGGCCATTGACCGGTAAAATGTTTAATTGGCCGGTAATTATAAACACCACCGGCCACCGTTGCCGGTTGGGAAAATGCTGTTATTAGACTATTTTATCAGTTAAGCTTATTATTAATATTATTATTTGGATAAAGTAGTTGGCTACAACCATTACAATCATAATCATTTAAAGTTTATATCATGATCTGTGTGGTTTAATAATTCTGACAGCCTGCTCTGCTGCTGCTGTGTGCTGCAGTTATAGATTAGCCTATTCGTTGTACGATGGTGTCGCTTGTTGGAAATATCAGAGCTACAAGCTCACAGCACGTCTCAACGCGCCGCTTTGTGAGCTTGTATGTCTGCTATTTTTGATACGCCACAACACAGCTGAGAGACACAGCTGTGTCTCCTCCTAATCAGTGCTGAGTAGGGTGTTCGCTCGGGTGTTGATAAACAGAACCGAGGTTCCGAGGTGACAGAATCTGAACCAAGCCGAACCCAATTGTCGATAAAGGGACCCGAACACGTGTGGGTCGTGGATATTATGCAAGCACAGTCAGTGACTGTCTGTCTGCAATGGATACAGTGGTGAAAGCTGATGACACTGGTTGCAGCAGACAACTATAGAGGCAAGTAATCAACCTCACGCAACTTAAGGCCACATATATCATGACATATATAAATATAATTAACGTTAACAAAACAAAACCTACTTTTGCATATCAAGGTTGAATGAGAATCGATGTAAAGCCATAAATATATATTAATGTGTTTATACTGTGTGACGGTGTTGCTCAGGGTAAGGCTTTGGCGCAGTTTAACCGGAGGACTCGCCCCAAAACACCCTCGCCCCCATTGTTCAGGCGGACCAGCGGTTCTTGTATTCTTGTATTTGTTTTACTGAGGATAAGGTTAGAAATAGGTTTAGGATTAGGCATAGTTTTACTGAGGTTAAGATTAGGAATAAGGTTAGGTTTAGGCATAGTTTAATAATAATAATAATAATAATAATGGATTTTATTTATAACGCACTTTACATTTACAGGAAATCTCAAAGTGCTTACAGAAGGCAGTAGCATAAGATTTTACTGATATGTTTAGGAATATCAGGCGAATACCGACGGATTTTCCCCAGGGCGACTGTGTTTTGGGGCGAGCGGGCGTTTTGGGAATAGCTCAGCAGTTCACTCATGCCCACTTTATTCATTTCATTTTTGGCAAGTGATATCTCTGCATGATATAGACTATAGTAGATCATATCATTTAGTTATCTATAAAAACAGGAACAGAGCATCTGTGATAAAGTGGAAAGAAGCTCAGCTCTAACGTAACGAGGTGTAATGATCATTTAGGTGCATGTATGCAGTGCTAACACGCATGTGACGTTAATTATAATATATGGCCGATAAATGTATTCTTTGGCCGGTAAAATATAATCCTGTCGGCCATGGTGGCCGGCCCAAACAATGCCTAGCGGAAACCCTGGTGTGTGTGTGTGTGTGTGTGTGTGTGTGTGTGTGTGTGTGTGTGTGTGTGTGTGTGTGTGTGTGTGTGTGTGTGTCTGTGTCTGTGTGTGTGTGTGTGTGTGTGTGTGTGTGTGTACCTTGAAGCCTGCTTGCTTGAGGAAGTGGCCCAGTTTGGAGCTGATCTCCTGGAAGCGCTCCTGCTGCCAGCTCACCTGGTTTAGAAAGAAACACACACACACACACACACACACACAGTTATGTCCATTTGTTTTGGTTTCTTGAAAGCAGCAGATCTACAAGCTCACAACGTGTTGCAGCACGACACGCTGTGAGCTTGTAGATCAGCTATTCTCACACGCAACTACAGTAACAAAATAAATCATGTTAAACCGTTTGAGAGATGTACTAACTAGCATGAGCTTGTAGATCTGAGAACAGGATCCTTTGGAAGAGACACTTAACTAGAGTCTGTGTGTGTGTGTGTGTGTGTGTGTGTGTGTGTGTGTGTGTGTGTGTGTGTGTGTGTGTGTGTGTGTGTGTGTGTGTGTGTACACTGGTTCATTCATACAGGTTATCTGTGGTAAACAGCTCACAGACCCCATCCCTCTCCAAGTAGGTGTTAAGACTGGCTGTCCATGGAGCGCTGTTAATTTTGTGTTAGCACTTAACCAATGGTTGAAATGGCTCTGTATGTGTGCCCCCGCCATTATAATTTCCCCTAACCCTGTTCAGGGGTATGCAGACGATGTCCAGTTAGCCTCTCATCATGGGGCTGTAATAAAGAACATGCTCTCCAAAACCCATTCCTTTTTGGAATGGTCAGGATTAGAGGTAAAAGAATCCAAAGGTGCAGTTCTATATGAAAGACTGAGCGGAGGAAACCGCTGGTTCCATTCTAAAACAGATACACCAACTGATTTCACAATTTGCAATAAACCCCTTAAAGTCTATTCACGTCACCAGACTCACGTCACATATTTGGGCCACAAGTTTAATGTGGCAGGCGAGTGGGGCGATCAGGTGGAGGTAATCATTGCTGAGTACTCCAGCAGACTCGACTTAATCCACACATCGCCTCTGCCTCTAATCATGAAACTGGAGGCAGTCAGAATAATAGCATTGGCCAAGGTACAACATCTTTTCTCCAATGTACATGTTCCACGAAAATCACTACATGATTTGACTGACAAAACTGTGCACTTAGTGAGACAATGGACTGGTCTTAACACACACACAACACGTGACATTATATTTCACAGTAAACGTGAAGGTGGTTTGGGTGTTCCCCATTTTGAATGGACATATATTGCTAAGAGGCTCTCCCACTTGTTAAATATGCTGAACAATGATGACCAGTATGTGAGAGAGCTTGCACGTTCATCTCTATTCCTGGACCTAAAACGACGTAAGGTCCCCCTGGCATGTGGCTCGGATCCTAGCTTCCTAGGCTTCAGGAGGAAACCGAGAAAGCTAGACAGTCGCTCTCCCGGCTTCGGTGTGTGGTCAGACTGGCCGGACTTAAACGATCTGTGCTGTTGGGCTGATGTTACCTTGAAGTGGGTAAGGGTCTAACTCTGAGGCGATGGCTGTCTCGGAGGACTTTATATCTGACCCCAGTATCTCTGTCAGAGCATCTATGACTGTGTGTGGAACAGAACACCAACTCCCACTGACTAATGCCCGAGGTCGCCTCTTATGGGCACAGCAGCAAAGACAGCGGCAGCACTGGACTGAACTGAGGCTGCAAGGGAAGACTGCATGTCTCCTTGCTGTCCATTCTGTCTGTCTCTCTGAAGACTGCATGTCTCCCCGCTGCGGACCATTCTGTCTCGCACTCTGTGCTCAAAAATGTTGCTTTAGACGAATGCATTGTTGTCTTTACTCTGAAAGCGAGGTTGCAGGTTTTACCATCTAAACTAAACCTCTCCATCTGGTTTCCAGGCAACCATGCTCCTCACTGTATACATCATGGTAATGAACAAATAGCTGAAACCATGTCCCACATCTTAAATGGGTGCCATGTATACAGGGGACTCTACATAAGCAGGCATGACAGAATAGTGGATTTGATATCTAAAGATATTACTTCTATTTTCAGGTCCTCCATCATGCTATATAAGCATTCTACTGTGAAGCCGAGCATGTTTAACCTGTGTAATGATGATACTGTGTTCTCTAACATTATAACATGTTTAACCTGTGTAACGATGATTCTGTGTTCTCTAACATTATAACATGTTTAACCTGTGTAATGATGATTCTGTGTTCTCTAACATTACAACATGTTTAACCTGTGAAATGATGATTCTGTGTTCTCTAACATTATAACATGTTTAACCTGTGTAATGATGATTCTGTGTTCTCTAACATTATAACATGTTTAACCTGTGTAATGATGATTCTGTGTTCTCTAACATTATAACATGTTTAGCCTGTGTAATGATGATTCTGTGTTCTCTAACATTATAACATGTTTAACCTGTGTAATGATGATTCTGTGTTCTCTAACATTATAACATGTTTAACCTGTGTAATGATGATTCTGTGTTCTCTAACATTATAACATGTTTAGCCTGTGTAATGATGATTCTGTGTTCTCTAACATTATAACATGTTTAACCTGTGTAATGATGATTCTGTGTTCTCTAACATTATAACATGTTTAACCTGTGTAATGATGATTCTGTGTTCTCTAACATTATAACATGTTTAGCCTGTGTAATGATGATTCTGTGTTCTCTAACATTATAACATGTTTAACCTGTGTAATGATGATTCTGTGTTCTCTAACATTATAACATGTTTAACCTGTGTAATGATGATTCTGTGTTCTCTAACATTATAACATGTTTAACCTGTGTAATGATGATTCTGTGTTCTCTAACATGTCAGCTAACACCCTGATGTCATTGTTGTTAATGAAAACCATAGGGAGGTGTTCATTCTGGAGGTCGGCTGTACTTTTGATTACAGCTTAGAGGAAGCCTTCCTAACCAAAGTGCTAAAATATCAACAGCTAGAGCAGACCATCTCTCAACTAGGCTACAGATGTAAACTTTTGTTTTTTTTATCTTTGGTAGTCTAGGACACGTGCACAAGTTGGTTGTGAGGGGCCTTCAAATGGCCGGCCTCTCCAAAAGGAGGGCTAAACAATTAGCAAGGTACTGCTCAATATCAGCTATCATAGAGAAGCCGCTCAATTTGGAGGAGGCGTTGCTTCCTTTACCCATGATTGTTGTCCGCTGTGTTTGACAAGTATACCATCTTTTGTTTCGTATGTAACATTGCTCTGCCTTACATGCACTTTGTAACTAACTGTTTTCCCTTCATCTGACTGCAATGGCAGTGTTTATGTCCTTTGTACATCCTGTACTTCTTATCATGTGGACAAAAATAAATATGTCAACTGTGTGTGTGTGTGTGTGTGTGTGTGTGTGTGTGTGTGTGTGTGTGTGTGTGTGTGTGTGTGTGTGTGTGTGTGTGTGTGTGTGTGTGTGTGTGTGTTTTCTCTTGTGCTTTCTCCGCACAAGAAAAATGTTTTGCTGCTGCCTCATTAAGTATAAATACTTCATTGTGTGCTTGTGCTGTGCACTGAAAAACTGCAAGCTTGTAAATCAGCTGTTTTGTCTGTCTGTCTGCGTGCGCGTATGTCTGTCTGTCTGTCTGTCTGTCTGCGTGTCTGTCTGCGTGCGTGTCTGTCTGTCTGTCTGTCTGTCTGTCTGTCTGTCTGTCTGTCTGTCTGTCTGTCTGTCTGTCTGTCTGTCTGTCTGTCTCTGTGTGTGTGTGTGTGTGTGTGTGTGTGTGTGTGTGTGTGTGTGTGTGTGTGTGTGTGTGTGTGTGTGTGTGTGTGTGTGTGTGTGCGCGTGTCTGTGCGCATGTACCTGGTCCATCTTGTTGACGGCCACAGCCAGCTGTGTGACTCCCAGAGAGCGGACCAGCAGACCGTGTTCTCTGGTCTGACCTCCGGCCTCGAACCCGGCCTCAAACTCTCCTCTGCTGGCGTCCACCACCAATACCGCTACGTCAGCCTGGAGGGACAATAACACAGTGTTACTGATACATCTACTGATACATCTGTCTATAGGGACAATAACACAGTGTTACTGATACATCTGTCTATAGGGACAATAACACAGTGTTACTGATACATCTGTCTATAGGGACAATAACACAGTGTTACTGATACATCTGTCTGGAGGGACAACAACACAGTGTTACTGATACATCTGTCTATAGGGACAATAACACAGTGTTACTGATACATCTGTCTATAGGGACAATAACACAGTGTTACTGATACATCTGTCTATAGGGACAACAACACAGTGTTACTGATACATCTGTCTATAGGGACAATAACACAGTGTTACTGATACATCTGTCTATAGGGACAATAACACAGTGTTACTGATACATCTGTCTATAGGGACAATAACACAGTGTTACTGATACATCTGTCTATAGGGACAATAACACAATGTTACTGATACATCTGTCTATAGGGACAATAACACAGTGTTACTGATACATCTGTCTGGAGGGACAACAACACAGTGTTACTGATACATCTGTCTATAGGGACAATAACACAGTGTTACTGATACATCTGTCTATAGGGACAATAACACAGTGTTACTGATACATCTGTCTATAGGGACAATAACACAGTGTTACTGATACATCTGTCTGGAGGGACAATAACACAGTGTTACTGATACATCTGTCTATAGGGACAATAACACAGTGTTACTGATACATCTGTCTGGAGGGACAATAACACAGTGTTACTGATACATCTGTCTGGAGGGACAATAACACAGTGTTACTGATACATCTGTCTGGAGGGACAATAACACAGTGTTACTGATACATCTGTCTGGAGGGACAATAACACAGTGTTACTGATACATCTGTCTGGAGGGACAATAACACAGTGTTACTGATACATCTGTCTGGAGGGACAATAACACAGTGTTACTGATACATCTGTCTATAGGGACAATAACACAGTGTTACTGATACATCTGTCTGGAGGGACAACAACACAGTGTTACTGATACATCTGTCTATAGGGACAATAACACAGTGTTACTGATACATCTGTCTATAGGGACAACAACACAGTGTTACTGATACATCTGTCTATAGGGACAATAACACAGTGTTACTGATACATCTGTCTATAGGGACAATAACACAGTGTTACTGATACATCTGTCTATAGGGACAATAACACAGTGTTACTGATACATCTGTCTATAGGGACAATAACACAATGTTACTGATACATCTGTCTATAGGGACAATAACACAGTGTTACTGATACATCTGTCTGGAGGGACAACAACACAGTGTTACTGATACATCTGTCTATAGGGACAATAACACAGTGTTACTGATACATCTGTCTATAGGGACAATAACACAGTGTTACTGATACATCTGTCTATAGGGACAATAACACAGTGTTACTGATACATCTGTCTGGAGGGACAATAACACAGTGTTACTGATACATCTGTCTATAGGGACAATAACACAGTGTTACTGATACATCTGTCTATAGGGACAATAACACAGTGTTACTGATACATCTGTCTATAGGGACAATAACACAGTGTTACTGATACATCTGTCTATAGGGACAACAACACAGTGTTACTGATACATCTGTCTGGAGGGACAATAACACAGTGTTACTGATACATCTGTCTATAGGGACAATAACACAGTGTTACTGATACATCTGTCTATAGGGACAATAACACAGTGTTACTGATACATCTGTCTATAGGGACAATAACACAGTGTTACTGATACGTCTGTCTGGAGGGACAATAACACAGTGTTACTGATACATCTGTCTATAGGGACAATAACACAGTGTTACTGATACATCTGTCTATAGGGACAATAACACAGTGTTACTGATACATCTGTCTATAGGGACAATAACACAGTGTTACTGATACATCTGTCTATAGGGACAATAACACAGTGTTACTGATACATCTGTCTATAGGGACAATAACACAGTGTTACTGATACATCTGTCTATAGGGACAATAACACAGTGTTACTGATACATCTGTCTATAGGGACAATAACACAGTGTTACTGATACATCTGTCTGGAGGGACAATAACACAGTGTTACTGATACATCTGTCTATAGGGACAATAACACAGTGTTACTGATACATCTGTCTGGAGGGACAATAACACAGTGTTACTGATACATCTGTCTATAGGGACAATAACACAGTGTTACTGGCCCGACAAATAAAACAACTTTAAAGTTTACACCTGTGAGATGGTCTACTGTGTCCAGCTGTTGATATTTTAGCACGGTGGTCACTTAGACCAGTGGTTCTCAAACTTTTTCATGTCAAGGACCCCCAAATTGACACTTATTAGCCCGCGGACCCCCATTTGAAAAGATATGCCAGGGACCCCCATAAGAGGAGATTTTTACGGCTCTAGCAGTGATTCTCAACCATTTTAACTTCAAAGGACCCCCCAGTTTGACATGCAATAGGCTACGGACCCCCATTTAATGGCATTTCTATCTCATGGGACCCCAATTCATGTTGTAAAATCAATGTTAATTTAACTCTGAGAGTGTCAGACCCTCTCTCAGACACTCTCAGAGTTACTCTCAGAGTTACAGACCCATATGGGTCCATTTGGTTCCTATCCATCATCTAGCTGGGGACCCCCTGGAACCCCCTCAAGTACCCCTGGGGGTCCCCGGACCCCACTTTGAGAACCAATGACTTAGAAAGGCTTCCTCTAAAGCTGTAATCTAAAGTAGAAGCATCACCTCCCTACTAAATGGTAAACGGTGCATTTATATAGCGCCTTTATCCAAAGTGCTTTACATAGATTGTGCATTACATTCACACGCACGCGCGCGCACACACACACACACACACACACACACACACACACACACACAGATGGAGGAGGAAACCATGCAAGGCACCAACCTGCTCATCGGGAGCATTTAGGGGTTCAGTGTCTTGCTCAACCCTTTAAGACCTGAAGACGATTCTACAAATGTCTTCTAAATCCTAACAGTTTTCTGAAAAACCTATGTTTCTATATCAGTGGTTCTCAAACTTTTTCATGTCAAGGACCCCCAAAATGATATGTATTTGGCCACGGACCCCCCATCTCAAAATATTTGGTTTGTTTGCGTTCGTTTATGAGCTAAAAGAGTGAGTTTGAGAGCTGTTTCAGCATACAATGTAAGTCAATGAGGAGCATATTTTTGAATCATCAATTTCTAATCACTGGAGTAATTATTTTGTATTTCTTGTCCACCTTTGGAGTTACATCATGGCAAGGTAACTACACAACCCAAACCTCTACCACAGTGGTCTTGCCCTTTAATATGCAAAACCTACAGCTTGTGTTTAGTTTTGTTAATGTTACACATGAATGATGGCGCAAGGGAGGTCGATTACTTGCCTTAGTTGCCTGCAATGTGTATGTGTGTCACCAACTTTAGCCACTAACACTTTATACATTGCAGATAGACAGTCACTGTGCTGCTTGTATAATATCCACGACCCATACGAGTTCTGGTTTTGACGGGTTTTATTATCGTCAAGTGGGTCCGGCTTGGTTCATATTCTATCATTTCGGGACCCCGGTTCTGTGTATCATAACACCTGAGCGAACCACCTGTACACAGCTCTGATTAGGAGCAGATGCAGATGTGTAAAGCTTCATTTGTGCTTCGCCGTATGGCGGTGCTGTTGCGTATCGAAAATATCAGACATACAAGCTCACAACACGTCGCATGCGCCACGTTGTGAACTTGTAGATCTGGTATTTTCAACGCGCAACACCATGGTATGAAGAATAGGCTGGTCTATGGGATAACTGCAGAGCTGTGAGACACACAGTCTGCAATCAACCCACACTGACATCGTCAGATCATGATACAAACTTTAAATAAATATGATGCGTTTTGATGGTAGTTTTATCCAAATATTAATATTAATAATAGGCTTCAACTGCATCTGTTGTGTTTTTTTGCATGTGAGAGTGGTGTTGATGGCAGGTTGAGCCATAGATTTATATATGGGTTCGCGGGGCGGGTTGAGGCGGGTTGGGTTCCGTCGCGGGGCGGGTCAAAAAAACCCGACCCGCGCATCACTAGTGTACGTCTAATGTCTGTCACTGTGTAGTGTGTAGTGTGTAGTGTGTAGTGTGTAGTGTGTAGTGTAGTGTGTAGTGTGTAGTGTGTAGTGTGTAGTGTGTACGTCTCATGTCGTATCCTCTGCTGACTCACTACAGAAAACCCTGAGAGTCACAGAGCGGACGTGACAAGACTAAACGTGATCACATGAAAACACAGATATAGTTCACACACACACACACACACACACACACACACACACACACCAGGTGCAGTATGTGTCACTAGAGGAGATGGTGATGATGCAACATGCTGTCAAACGTTACTATGGATCTGTGATCTGAATCAGAACCAGACTTTATTTATTCTGTTAAACGTGACGACAAAGTGAAAGAACAGTCATCTGGTGACACCAAGTCACCTCAGTGGTGGCACCCGACTGGCACGCACACAACCACACACACACACACACACACACACACACACACACACACACACACACACACACACACACACACACACACACACACACAGTAGAAAAAAGTACTCACATTTTTACCAAACTAAAAGTATCAATACTGCAATATAGAAATGTACTTGATTAAAAGTAATTAAGTATTGGCATCAAAATGTAATTAAAATTACCAAAAGTAAAAGTAGTCATTGTGCAGAATGCCTCATTTCAAGTTTTCAAATGTATGAAAATATTTAGAATAGCAGATCTACAAGCTCACAATCGGCTATTTTCGAATGGCCGATGAAATGGTCAATGTGTGTTTTGTAATAATAATCAAAATCTACAAAGTAACTAAAGTTTTCAAATAATTGCAGTGGAGTAAAAAGTACAATATTTTTCTCAGAGATGTAGTGGAGTAGAAGTAAAAGTATTGGTATTGAGTAAATATACTTAGTTACTTAATACCACTGACGCACGCATGCACGCACGCACACACACACACACACACACACACACACACACACACACACACAGAGACACACCCACGTCTGCACAGCCACCCACCCACACCCACCCTGTAGTGCCCCCACCCTAAAAACCACAGCAGACCCAGTAGAGGGTGTGGTTCAGGAAACCTGCTCTAAACACCCAGAGATAAGTTACGTAGCTACAACTCCTTCTCCTTCTTTCTTTCTATCTGATCTCTCCATCATAAAGTATTAACCCTTTCACTAATGTCATTTACATCTCATAATGCATCATTATTCATTAAATATTCATATTTTTAACTACTTAAAGCAGTGTTTTTCAACCTTTTTCGTGTCAAGGACCCCCAAGTTGACACATATTAGCCCACGGACCCCCGTTTGAAAAGATGTGCCAGGGACTCAACCATTTTGATTTCTTGGGGGTCCCAATCTACACTGTATCCCCATCATTAGTGTTCATGTAACTCTGAGAGTGTACAAATGGAACCAAATGGACCCGTTAGGGTCCATTTGGTTCCATTTGTGCACTCTCAGAGTTACAGACCTGTAAGGGTCCATTTGGTTCCTAATTATTAATTTGGCTGGGGACCCTATGGAACCCCCTCAAGGACCCCTGGGGGTCCCCGGACCACACTTTGAGAACCAACGCCTTAGAATACGGGATGCTGGGGGTTCAAGAGGTTAAATTGACGTCCACTCAGCTAACTGGAACTAGATGTGTAAAACACTGGGAATGAAATGATGACTTTATTGTTTTTGGTCACTAAGTACATCAAAACGTTCGCTGTTCATCATAATTAGTAAAGTTTTGTAAATGTAACTTTCAAGTGAAGTTTATGAGGGGAAACTTTAAGGGCTGTTGGACCAACGTGGTGCGTCTCAGCGTGACCAGTCACACACACACACACGCACACACACACACACACACACACACACACACACACAGGGTGGTATGGCAGCGACTATAGGTTCTTAACACATGGAGTGCCAAAACCGTATATATACTGTTTTTGAAAAAAAAAAAAAAAAAAAATCCCAATTATTATTTTTTTTTCCCTCCATAGCAACAGGAGATATCATTTTTCGAAGATTAAGACTCCCATCCACTTCCTGGTTAACTTATGACTTCAAAAGCCTGTATCTCGGCTCCTGTGTGCTTTTTCTTTTACAATGTATTTTTGACTATTTTCAACTGGCTGCAACTATGGAACGGATTTCCGAATGTTTTTAATTTTTTTCCCCCGATTGTACGAGACCTCTATATAATGAATGGATGCTTTTTTTTTTACATGGATTTGCTCGTCGTGGATTCTAGAGCTTTAAACAGTAAAGCGCAGTCAATGGGGAGAATGCTGGCACCCAACGTAAGTTGTTATGAAAAAATGCTGGCACCCCATGTGTTAACTGTGTGTGCAGTGCATGATGCACTCCAACTTTATGCTGTTGATCATGCGTGATATGATGAAAGCATTTGTTTTTGTATTTGGTAGTTTAGGATATAAAACATAAAAATAAATATTAAAATGAAAATTTTAAAGTTAAATATATATATATATTTAAACTACACTCGAATGGCAATTTTAGCATTCCAATGTTGTACATTTTTTTCACATTCAAATTATTTTCGAATAGCGAAATTCCTTCTGACAGCCCTAGTAGTGTGTGTAAATTAAAAAAAGTGTCATAATGTGCTTAATGTCCTCAAAGCCACGCATCCAACAAGCTTTAAACTGAGCAGATTGGACCGTCTGTTCCAGATATAAAGGCCAAAACATCTGGAAAACCGATGTTTAGAGTTTCGGACATTTTCGCCAGTTCTTTTGTTTCAATAACACGGGTTAGGATGGACAGACGGCGACAAACTAGATGCCTGAGTACAGTTCACTCTGAGCTGCATCCAACACATGCAACACATTACATTACATTACATTACATTACATTACATTACAGTCATTTAGCAGACGCTTTTATCCAACATATTCAACATAGGTAGGGAACTAAACTACTAATCACCAGAAGTCTGAAGTGCATTTCCAGCAAAAACAAGCAACCAAGAGTATACCTAGTGCTAAGGTAAAAGTGCTATATATCAGCTACCTACTGTCTTAAACAGATGATACAAAATAGCAAAATCAAGTGAGCACGAGCTAATACAAAAAGTGTATCGACTAAACAAGATCCAATAAAACAATACAACAATAGTTTGTACAACTAGTTAACAACACATCCACTGCTATGTCCGTCTGCCTTACCGTCAGGCCACTAGAGGCTGTTCAAATGACCTTTTTGTGGGAAATATAAATATGTATTTTTTTTTTAATCACGGAACCCAAGGCTCGGACAAATTAGGCCAATCTCTCAGTTGAATGCAAAAAAAAAAAAAAGTATATTTCTTTAACTTATTTTTTTTTTGTGGTTTGACTGTGACATTGTCAGTGGAGTCAGACTCCCTCCATCCATTAGTCCAGTGGTTTTCAACCTTTTTCATGTCAAGGACCCCCAAATGGACACTTATTAGCCCGCGGACCCCCATTTGAATTAGATTTTTACGGCTCTAGCAGTGATTCTCAACCATTTTAATTTTAAGGACCCCCAGTTTGACATGCATTAGGATACGGACCCCCATTTAATGACATTTCTATCTCTGGGATCCCAATTCATATTGCAAAATCAATGTTAACTTAACTCTGAGAGTGTACAAATGGAACCAAATGGACCCTTATGGGTCTAACTCTGAGAGTGTACAAAACGGGTCCATTTGGTTCCATTTGTACACTCTCAGAGTTAGACCCATAAGGGTCCATTTGGTTCCATTTATACACTCTCAGAGTTACAGACACATAAGGGTCCATTTGGTTCCATTTGTACACTCTCAGAGTTACAGACACATAAGGGTCCATTTGGTTCCATTTGTACACTCTCAGAGTTACAGATCCATAAGGGTCCATTTGGTTCCTATCCATCATTTAGCTGGGGACCCCCTGGAACCCCCTCAAATACCCCTGGGGGTCCCCGGACCACTGGTTGAAAACCAATGCATTATTCTATTGGAATAATGGAGGTCAGGCAATCACAGGCCTGCTCATTAGCATACATTTTCGTCCCGGGCCGGACCCAAAGCGTGGGGTTGGGTCGGGTGGGGCAGAATTTGAGAAGTGTAGTTAGGTCTGCTAAATCAAGGGTTTTCAACCGGTGGTCCGCGGACCACTGGAGGTATTGCAGGTGGTCCCTGACCATGCATAAAAAAAACTTTTTTAAAACAAAATCACTGTATTTTATTAGATATTATATTGATATTATAGCTATTTTCTCCAGCTCCCTGTGGTGCATGAACCCCCCCCACTATGGTGTGGGGGGTGGGTCTATGATGGACCCACCACGCACAATAGTGGTGGTCCCCAGGTTGCTCTTGGTCAGGATGGTGGTCCCTGGGTCAAAATCAGTTGAAACCCCCTGTGCTAAATGACTATAGTGTAGGGGCCGGAGGGACCACTCTGTGCTGGTTAGGGCAGTGGTTCTCAAACCTTTTTAGTGCCAAGGACCCCCAAATTGATATTTGGGGGTTATATATATATATATATATATATATATATATATATATATATATATATATATATATATATATATAAATATATATATATATATATATATATATATATATAAATATATAAATATATAAATAAATAAATATATAAATATATAAATAAATAAATAAATAAATAAATAAATAAATAAATATATATATATATATATATATGTATATGTATATGTATATGTATATGTATATGTATATATATGTATATGTATATATATATATATATATATATATGTATGTATATGTATATGTATATATATATATATATATATATATATATATATATATATATATATATGTATATGTATATGTATATGTATATGTATATGTATATATATGTATATGTATATGTATATGTATATGTATATGTATATGTATATATATATATATATATATATATATATATATATATATATATATATATATATATATATATGTATATGTATATGTATATGTATATGTATATGTATATGTATATGTATATGTATATGTATATGTATATGTATATGTATATGTATATATATATATATATATATATATATATATATATATATATATATATATATATATATATATATATATATATATATATGTATATGTATATATATATATATATATATATATATATATATATATGGCTGCGGACCCCCCATCCCAATAGTTTTTTTGTGCCAGAGGACCTCCAGAAGCAAACGATTTTAGTTCAAATGTTGGCTTTAATGTTCTCTAGGGACCCCCTGGTGTGATAGAGGACAGAGGGACCAACCTGAGCGGCTCCAGTGATCATGTTGGGGATGAAGTCTTTGTGTCCCGGAGCGTCCATCAGGGTCACCAGCTTAGAGGAGGTCTCGAACTTGGTCAGACCCACGTCCATCGTCACACCTCTGAGGGGGAGCACACGCACGCACGCACGCACGCACACACACACACACACACACACACACACACACACACACACACACACACACACACACACACACACACACACACACACACACACACACACACACACACACACACACACACACACACACACACACACACACACACACACACACACACGTTTGTAAGGACATTTTAGGACAGCAGTTTCATGGACGATATTTTTTTTTTTTAATCCCATTTTTTCCGTGACCTAATGCCAAAAAATAGCAGATGTATAAGCTCACAAAGCGACGCTTTGTGAGCTAAAGGTGTAAAGGTGAGGTCACCTGTAGAGGGTAGCATGGGTCCACCCGGAACCGAATACCCGAGACCCGAACCGAGAACCGAACATTTTGGGGTCCAAAAATATTGACTTGTCCGTCGGGCAGGGTCGGATCGGTTCCAATTCCCTCGGGGCTTGGTCTATCCATTTGAAATGGATAGACCCGGGAGGACCCGAGTTAAATAAAAAAAACTATATATATATATATATATATATATATATATATATCTCAGGGATTCCGTTAGCCAGTATTTACCGGCCATTGACCGGTAAAATTTTTAATTGGCCGGTAATTATAAACACCACCGGCCACCGTGACCGGTTGGGAAAATGCTGTTATTAGGCTATTTTATCATTTAAACTTATTACCTACCTAATATTATTATTTGGATAAAGTAGTTGGCTACAACCATTAAAATCATAATCATTTAAAGTTTTTATCATGATCTGACTGTGTGGTTTAATTCTGACAGCCTGCTCTGCTCTGCGCTGCAGTTATAGAATAGCCTATTCGTTGTACGATGGTGTCGCGCGTTGGAAATATCAGAGCTACAAGCTCACAGCACGTCTCAACGCGCCGCTTTGTGAGCTTGTATGTCTGCTATTTTTGATACGCCACAACACAGCTGAGAGACACAGCTGTGTCTCCTCCTAATCAGTGCTGAGTAGGGTGTTCGCTCGGGTGTTGATAAAAAGGCTCTGGCACAGCTCGCCCCAAAACACCCTCGCCCCCATTGTTCAGGCAGACCAGCGGTTCTTGTATTCTTGTATTTGTTTTACTGAGGATAAGGTTAGAAATAGGTTTAGGATTAGGTATAGTTTTACTGAGGTCAAGATTAGGAATAAGGTTAGGTTTAGGTATAGTTTTACTGAGGTTAAGATTAGGAATAAGGTTAGGTTTAGGTATAGTTTTACTGAGGTTAAGATTAGGAATAAGGTTAGGTTTAGGTATAGTTTTACTGAGGTTAAGATTAGGAATAAGGTTAGGTTTAGACATAGTTTTACTGATATGTTTATGAATGTTTAGGAACACCAGGCGAATACCGACGGATTTTCCCCGGTGGCGACTGTGTTTTGGGGCGAGCGGGCGTTTTCATAGTTTGGGTATTCGTTGCGCAGCACTTCACTTTCATGCCCACTTTATTCATTTAATTTTTAACACCTACAACAGGACAGGTCACACAATGGACAATTGATATGAATCTAGGCTCATTCCTATGTTAATCTATAGGTTGAGCTGGAGGGATATGAAAGTCTGTGAAAACGTAGCTGTTCAACTTCTGCATGACGCAACCCTCCGCTGTAGCTCGCCTTGGAGAGGCGGGGGAGGGTGGCGCTGACTCTCTGAGACGACCAGTCTCCATGTTATGGAGAAAATAAGCATAATATAGCATCGGACACGGTTCGGGTCTAAAGACCCGGCCGGATCGGCTCCATTTCCAGTGGCGTGCACAGACATTTTGAGAGGCAGGTGCTCAAGTAAATTATACTTTTTTTTGTTTACTTGGTCTGCTCTTTTTTCCCTCTACACCTATACCTCTTTGCCAAAAATAGCTGATCTACAAGCTCACAACGCCTCGCAGCGCGAGGCGTTGTGAGCTTGTAGATCTGCTATTTTTGGCTAAAGTTCTCCTCAGAAAAGGGATGCCAGGTTTCGAGTGGTTATGGTAAAAAGAAAAATCATATCACATAAAGATTTGGCGGACCCCCTGTAGTAACTCTGAGGACCCCCTAGGGGTCCCGGACCCCCTGTTGTAAACTGAAAAAAACACAAAAAAAACGTTTTTTTTCTTTTTTCCAAAAGGGCACTTCTGGTCAAGAGGGCAAAGGGCAGGTGCTCTAGCACCACCTAGAGTCTATCTGTGCACGTCCCTGTCCATTTCCCCCGGGTCCATTTAGGATCGGGTCCAATTTTAATCGGCTCCGTTTCGGACCGGATCCAATCATTCTCGGTGCCGTTTCGGGGAGGGTCCAGTACATTTGATTTATTTCTAGGGTCCGTTCAAAATATTCGGTTCAAATATCCTCGGATCCGTTTCGGTTCGGGTCCAATTCTTTGGACCCATGCTACCCTCTAGTCACCTGTCCCTCTCCTCTCCGGTCTCGTCCAGAACCCAGGCGAAGGCGAACGAGGCCTTGCCAGCCTTCTTGGACTCCTGCTCATACTTGTGCATGGTCCGCTTGTTCACGTTCCCCAACAGGTACAACATGTGACCCATCAGAGTGCTCTTACCCGCATCCACATGACCTGTGATAGAGAGACATAGAGACACAGAGAGAGAGAGAGATGGATGGAGGGATTGAGAGAGGGAGGGGTGGAGAGAGAGAGGGAGGGGTGGAGAGATTGAATAAGAGTTGGAGATAGAGATGGACAGTATCAGTCTGTGGTTGTACTGGTCGGCTCCCAGGTTCTACTGTGTGTGTGTGTGTGTGTGTGTGTGTGTGTGTGTGTGTGTGTGTGTGTGTGTGTGTGTGTGTGTGTGTGTGTGTGTGTGTGTGTGTGTGTGTGTGTGTGTGTGTGTGTGTGTGTGTGTGTGTGTGTGTGTGTGTGTGTGTGCAGGGCGTTGTTGTAAATGAGCAGCTGTGCTCTGCAACTTTCCCTGGTAAATCAAGGCCCAATAACAAGAGGAAAGGGACTCGACAGCAGCCTAGAGATGACTGGGTTCACAGGCTGTGAAACTACAACCTGTCTCTGTTTCACATCTGTCTGTCTGTCTGTCTGTCTGTCTGTCTGTCTGTCTGTCTGTCAGGCATCGTTTATGAAAAGAGAAAATGCTGGAATGAAAGACAACTAAATCCAAACTAAAGTGATGAAAGGTGGAGATTAAAATGACAGTAAAAGGCTTAGGTGTTACAACACTCTGACAGTGGCTTCATTAAAGGCGCTGTAAGTTTAAGCTCTTTAATGTGATAGTAATCATTGAGTGTTTGTTCAGTAACAGATTTAAAGGGCTAGACCACTGTGGTAGAGGTTTGGGTTGTGTAGTTAATCTTGCCATGATGTAACTCCAAAGGTGGACGAGAAATGTGAAATAATTGCTCCATTGATTAGAAATTGATAATTCAAAATAATGCTCTTCATTGACTTGCATTGTATGCTGAAACTCTCAAAGTCACTCTTTTAGCTCATAAATGAACACAAAGTTGATTCAGACAATATAGAACATCACCAAACCCAGTGCTGTTTGTTTTTTAATAAGAATGTCAACTTCCTGTTGATTTGGGTATTTTTATTAACACATGGGGTGCCAAAAACTTATATATACTGTTGATGTATATATACTGTTATATACGTATATATACTGTTTTCATGTACTCACTCATCTCACTGTTTATATTTATAGCTGAAATCTAAAATGACATATCTCTCTTTCTCTCCCTCCCTCCATCTCTCTTTCTCCATCTCTTCCCGGATTGAATTAAAAAGGTCTTAGTAGTCATTAAATTGTCACTTTAGAAACACACACACACACACACACACACACACACACACACACACACACACACACACACACACACACACACACACACACACACACACACACACACACACACACACACACACACACACACACACACACACACACACACACACACACAGACCTATGACCACCAGGTTGAGCAGAGCTTTGCCTCCCTGTCTCTTCTCCAGCTCCACCTTCACATTGATGGTCTGTTTGCTCTTCCCCCCGCCCGGGGTGGGCCGGCCCCCCCCTGCCCCTCCCCCTGCCCCGGGGGGCTCGTCCGCTCCTTTAGACGGGGTCTCCGGACGTGGGGAGGACGTCGTCATGGTTACGTCCTCGGGGCCGCTGGAGGGCGAGAGAAACCATGATGTCACAGTGAACTGATGATGTCACAGTGAACTGGTGATGTCACAGTGAACTGGTGCAGTGAACTGGTGATGTCACAGTGAACTGGTGATGTCACAGTGAACTGGTAATGTCACAGTGAACTGATGATGTCACAGTGAACTGGTGGTGCGTGTGTGTGTGTGTGTGTGTGTGTGTGTGTGTGTGTGTGTGTGTGTGTGTGTGTGTGTGTGTGTGTGTGTGTGTGTGTGTGTACCTGGGTACATCAAAGCCCATGGTCTGTTTCTTTCCAGAGACGGTCATACGGGCGACCTTTGGGACGACCTCTGACTCCACTTTGTTCTGAGACGCATCACGACCTTTAGCTGAAGAGGAGACACAGGTATATACATATGTACATAGATACATACATAGATACATACACACATAGATACATACATAGATACACACATAGATACATACATACTAGAGATGCGCGGATCGCGGTTTTAGCCGCGGTTGCCGCAGTTAACCGCGGTTTGGGTGGATTCGGGTCAATCAAATATAATTATGAATTAATATCGGATAAACCGCGGGTGAAATATTGCGGTAAATAAATGAATGACATCTAATATATCTATCCATAAAATAGCTAAATCTCTGCATGCTTGTGTCTGTGTGAGTGTGTAGAGCAGCCTCTGTGCGATGCGATCACAAAATGCATTGATTTAGCCTATGGAATGTCGGTGCGTCTTTTCTTTTTTTTTTAAACCGGTGCTGCTCTGAACATACAGAGCGCACTGCTCTGCTGCGCTGTTCAGCCGACATTCCATAGGCTAAATCAATGCATTTTGTGATCGCATCGCACGACACAACTAATACTAAAACTAACGGGGAATACCAGTCCAGAAAATAATAATATTTTGACATACGGGAAAAACGGTTGGTGCGGATATTTAAATTGGATAACGGGCGGATAATTAATTTGTACATGCGGATTCGGGTGACGTGAGAGGCCATCCGCGCATCTCTAATACATACATACATACATACATACATACATACATACATACAGTAGTGGTTTTATGGTGTTTTATGTCTTCTCTGAATATTTTGAGTTTGTTCCTGGAGGCTGAAACCTTGAGGGTCAAACGAGCCAATAGAAAAACAGCGCTTTAGTGACATAGTAAAAACATACCCTCCCCGTCATTATCATAACACAACAGGTGTGGGCATGAGGAGGAGGAGGAGGGACTAGGACAGGTGGGTGGTGCTAAGGTGGTGGAGGAGGTGCTAAGGTGAGAACCAGGTATAATTAATGAACTGGAGGCGTGTCCACATAAAAACATACTTTCTGTACACTTTTTTAAAATAAATCTTCCTCCTAGTGTAACCATAATACCTGATGATTATGTTTTAGGGGGGGGGGGGATCACTGAGAATCACGGCACCCCCAAGATTTCAGCCCGAGCTCGACGGGACTCGACGGGACTCGACGGGACTCGACCGGACCCTGGTCACGTATTTGTCTGGCTTTGGGTCGGGCTATTATCCAAACACATTTATATATTAATTAAGTTGTAGTATATCGTGTCAGATCCAGAAGAGGATCATGTTTATACTATTGGAATCTTACAACCTGCTCCCAAATAATTCATTACATCATTCCAGTGTGCAGCGCAGAAGTAGGTCAAATCAATAAGCTGTCACTCCAAATATCTCAAAAATATATTTCATAGAATAACCAAATATTATTTTGAAAGCGGTTAGTAGGGTCAGCCCCGTTTAACCGTATGTCCACACACACCCCTACCTAATTCTATATATTTATAAAGCCCTATTTGCTCCAAGCTGTTTTATTAAATATAAACATTTGGAAAAGGGTAGAATGACTCCCGTTCTTAACGAATTTAATGAGAAAAAAAAGGCTGCATGCAGCAATTAATCTTGTTTAGTAAAATGGAGGCGTTTGGGGCCGGGCCCAATGTGTCAATTATGTATCGGGCTATGAGCCGGGCTCATATATCTAGGCCCGATTAAAGCTCTACTCCGTAGATCAAATGATTGTCTCAGGAATGTGACAACAACTAAAACATCTCCCTGAGTTACAGGCTTCATGGGGTTAGGGTTAGGGTTAGGGCAGGGGTCTTCAACGTTTTCAGGCCAGGGACCCCCTAGCTGAGAGAGAGATGAAGCAGGGACCCCCTCTATATTGTATAAAATTGTGTTTCAGATAAACTTTTGCCCCTACACCTACTCTTTTTTCCCCCTACACCTATAACTCTTTGCCAAAAATAGCCGATCTACAAGCTCACAACGCCTCGCAGCGCGAGGCGTTGTGAGCTTGTAGATCGGCTATTTTTGGCTAAAGTTCTCCTCAGAAAAGGGAAAAAAAAATAATCTTAACTAACAAAGATTTGGCGGACCCCCTGTAGTAACTCTGAGGACCCCCTAGGGGTCCCGGACCCCCTGTTGAAGACCCCTGGGTTAGGGGGTTAGGGTTAGGGTCAAGGCTTCATGGGGTTAGGGTTCATGGGGTGTGTTCTGTGTAATTAGGGGCGGCAGTGGCTCAGGGGTAGAGTGGCCGGGTAGAGTGAACTGGAAAACCGCAAGGTTCCCAGTTCGATCCCGGGCTGGGGCGCTCCCCTAGAGTTACTGTCGAAGTGTCCTTGAGCAAGACGCTGAACCCCTAATTGCTCCCGATGAGCAGGTTGGTGCCTTGCATGGTTTCCTCCGCCATCGGTGTGTGAATGGGTTAATGGCACAATCAATGTAAAGCGCTTCGGATAGAAGCGCTATATAAATGCACCATTTACCATTTTACCATTTAATTGATAGACAATAAGTCAGTTTTTGGTGAACTATACTACTTACTGCTTTGCTTTTATGAGAAATCAGAGATCATTTTCTGTAATGTATTTTACTGCTAGTTTGACCACTTCTAATACTCTTTAATGTTAAAATAAAGAATAACCGAGAATAGCTGTGAGGCGTTGTGATAAAACATGCTGACTCCACTTCTATGGAATCCACAATGAAATGTGTCATCCCTGTCACACTCATATGACTACTACTGTGTGTGTGTGTGTGTGTGTGTGTGTGTGTGTGTGTGTGTGTGTGTGTGTGTGTGTGTGTGTGTGTGTGTGTGTGTGTGTGTGTGTGTGTGTGTGCGTGTGTTTGAGTACATCCAGGATGAGAAAGGGTTAATTACAGAAGTGGCGGTGTGTGTATCTTTTTGCACACGAGTGTGTGTGTGTGTGTGTGTGTGTGTGTGTGTATCCAGGGTGAGAAAGGGTTAATTTCAGAAGTGACTGTAGCGTCTTCGTCTCTCCACGTAAATCAGAGCAGAGAGTGACTCGACGTTTTCCACAATGACTCGTACGAAAAACCCCGTCACCTCAGGCTTAAATATCAGATCTACAAGCTACCAGGGCTTGTGTTCTACCCATAATGACAGACATGAACACAACACACACAGCAGGTTGAAAGTGTTTATCTGGTGAAACGTCTGCTGGATTTAAGATAATGGGCTTTGAAATGTCCAAACCATCTCTATCTCCCATCCGTCCGTCCGTCAATAGTAACTATCTATCTATCCATCAATAGTATCTATCTATCTATCCATCAATAGTATCTATCTACAGTGGGGAGAACAAGTATTTGATTCACTGCCGATTTTGCAGGTTTTCCCACTTACAAAGAATGTAGTGTTCTGTAGTTTGTATCATAGGTACTTCAACTGTGAGAGACAGAATCCAGAAAATCACATTGTACGATTGTTAAGTAATTCATTTGCATTTTATTGCATGAAATAAGTATTTGATCACCTACCAACCAGTAAGAATTCCGGCTCTCACAGACCCGTTTCTTGTTCTTTAAGAAGCCCTCCTATTCTCCACTCATTACCTGTATTAACTGCACCTGTTTATAAAAGACACCTCTGCACACACTTTAACCTCGACTCCAACAATGGGCAAGACCAAAGAGCTGTCTAATGACATCAGGGACAAAATGGTAGATCTGCACAAGGCTGGGATGGTGCTACAGGACAATAGGCAAGCAGCTTGTTGAACAAACAACTGTTGGCGCAATTATTAGAAAATGGAAGAAGTTTAACCCATTTATACCTGGAACGCATCTGTGTCACTTTAGATGTCTTTGGCTATTCAAAAATAGTTCACGATTTTCAAAAATAGCAGATCTACGAGCTTGTAGATCTGCTATTTTTGAAAAATCGTGAAAATTATTTTTTTATATTTTTTTCCGATTTTTTTTTTAGGATTTAGATTTTTTTAGACGCGGCCTCAGGTCTTAAAGGGTTAAGATGACGGTGAATCTCCATCGGTCTGGGGCTCCGTGCAACATCTCACCTCATGGGGTATCAATGATCATGAGAAAGGTGAGGAATCAGCCCAGAACTACACGGCAGGACCTGGTCAATGACCTGAAGAGAGCTGGGACCACAGTCTCAAAGAAAACCATTAGTAACACACTACGCCGTCATGGAATAGAATCCTGCGCAAGGTCCCCCTGCTCAAGCCAGTGCAAGTCCAGGCCCGTCTGAGGTTTTGCCAATGACCATCTGGACGCGCTCCGCCCGCCCCACGCTTCAACCCGCGGGCAGCGGGTCGGCCCGCGCATCACTAGAGAGCAGCCGTGCTGTACGGCTTGGAAACGCTGACACTGACCAATACAGGAGGAGGAGGAGGAGGTGGAGGAGGAGGAGGCAGACATGAGGATGCTACGATTGTTTGTTCATGAATGTTTTCATGAACAAACACGTTTTCCCCTCAATGCAAAAAAAAGCAAAACATTGAATTGATCAATATCTATAGTTATCTCCTTATCCTTCATACTGACACCTGAACACAAACGTGCACAGATGCACGCACACACACACACACACACACACACACACACACACACACACACACACACACACACACACACACACACACACACACACACACACACACACACACACACACACACACACACACACACACACACACACACACACACACACACAGAGAAAGATTCTTAAAAAGAGAACTAGCTGTGGTTAACTGGGAGGTGATTCTACAGAATTATTTCAGGACTTTCTCTCAAAGACAGTTTTCTCTGAATGACTGGCTGAGCTGGAGAGAAGAAAACAGCCCCGTCATTATGAAAGAACACACACACACACACACACACACACACACCTCTGCAAGCAAAACACACACACACACACACACACACACACACACACACACACACACACACACACACACACACACACACACACACACACACACCCATCTCTCTGCAAGCAAAAGAACACACACAGCACCTTACAAATATGCTGTGTACACACACACACACACACACACACACACACACACACACACAGTGCGTGTATGGCAGTGTTTCTCAAACTTCTTCATGTCAAGGACCAACACATGAATATGTATTTTGCCCACGGAAAAAAAATCATTTTTCAAACATGTTTGCTCACAACAAGGCGTCACATTGTGAGCTTGTAGATCGCCTATCTTTGAAATAGCAAAAGTCTACAACGGGCTTGTTGTCTTCATTTTGATCTAAAGATGTGGTTTTATAGAGTGTAATCACGCAGTGAAAGGTATAAAGATATACTGCAGGATAAACAGTAGTAACTATTCATTCACCTGTTGTCAGTGAACAGTATGATGACTAGGACGTTTCTTCTAGCCTGGGGGGTTTAAACAGCCTCATGCATGTATATCTATCCCTCAGGGTCTTAAAGGAACAAACAATGAGCTGTTTTTTCTCTCTCTTTTCTTTAAACTGCCAAACACATCCATCACTCTGACACACTGCTCAGCAAACACAACGGATGATGAGGAAGATGAAGGTGACTCACTGATGTGTAGAGAGAGGAGTGAAAGTTTCCCCTGAAGCAACAACAGGAGGCGGAGCTAAACCGGCTTCACCAGGATGTGTTGGGATGAATGGGGGGGTGTGGGGGGTGGGGGGGGGGGTGACAAGTTCCCGCCTTTCATATCTGTCGGGCAGGAACCTCTTATCTCCATATTTTACACTTTGACTTGTTCTTTCCATTTCGTTTTGTTTTTTTCCCCCGTAAATTAAAACGCCCTCCTTCATCCACTGACTAAGAGCATCAAAAGTAGCAGATCTACAAGCAACGAAACGCAGCACGAAGCGACGCGTTTTGAGCTTGTAGATCTGCTACTTTTGAAAAAAGAAATGAAACAATATGTATGGTAGAGCATGTTAGCCCATTAAGACCTGAAGCCGATCTACATTCTACAAATGTCTTCTAAATCCCAACAGTTTTCTGAAAACCCTATGTTTCTATATCAGTGGTTCTCAAACGTTTTCATGTCAAGGACCCCTGAAATGATATTTATTTGGCCGTTGTTCCAATATGTTGTTCCAGGGACCCCCCATGAAGCAAAGATTTGAGTTAGAAATGTTTGGCTTTAAAAGAATATGAATATATTAATTTGAACACATTTTCTCGATTTTTCCAAAATAGCAGATCTACAAGCTCGTAGTGCGGCACTCGGTGCCGCGCTACGAGCTTGTAGATCTGCTATTTTTGAATAGCCCAAAGTGACATGACAGCGTCTAAATGGGATCAAAATACAACCGTCCCAATACAATTGGGACGGTTGTATTTTGATCCCATTTAGACGCTGTCATGTCTCACCCATAGACACAGGATGTGACACCAATGTTGACCTGATGGTCAGGATTCAGTTTATCCCCTGAGCAAGCACACCGGCTCTTTTAGCTCAACGGTGAAAAAAAAAACTTCAGCACTTGTGTAGGAAACCAGGTTCAAAGAGTGAAGTTTACATACAAGAGCTTGTGAGTAAATAAGCTTAATATCCATATGGAACACACTGACATACCTGACAACCTCAGACTGTCAGATAACAGGGGTGGGGCAAGCGGGGGGTCTGGGGGCGTTTCTTTTTGGGGGGGGGGGGGGAGCACAGTGAAAGCCTCTGTGATTAGCAACCATCAGGGGGTCCATCATACTGGAGATAAATATTCTGTGACTACTTGAAAAATGTAAGAAAATCGAAAAATCACTGGCACTATACGCAATTATGTTGTATTTACTTGGCACTGAATGAGGCGTAATATCCTACTATAATTCTAGTAACCTCTGTCTGTAGTGGTGAGTGAGTAGGTGAAGCTACCCGGTTCTCCTCAGTGGCTGGAGCAATTGCTCTGATTTTGCACACAGCCATTGACCATTACCATCTGACCTTAACACATCGGGTGCCAAACACGGTCTGAACCGTGTGTTTACATAGTGACGGTTCCGAAGCTTCGGTGCCGAACACGGTCTGAACCGTGAGTTTAGTCTTTTTGTTTTTTTTCGTTTTTCTCCGCGCGGGCGGGGCTAGAGCAGCTCTGGGAGCATGTTATGGTTCCAGGCTGTAGCCAGGCTCATGGCACAACATGAATCGATGCTTTTTTTTGCGTGGATTTGCTTGTAACGCACGCGGAAACTTTAAACAGCAAAGCGCAGTCAATGGGGAGAATGCTGGCACCCACAGTAAGTTGTTATGAAAAAATGCTGGCACCCCATGTGTTAATAATAATAATAATAATAATAAAAATAATAATAATAATAACCGGCCTTTGACACATGGGTTGCCACACAAAAAGGGTGGAATCCCCCCAAAAACAGGAGAAGTGGAAGAACAGGAGTCGGCCAGGAGAAATGATCAAATAAAACACAGGAGAGCACAGTGACAGTCGTGTGGACATACGAGGTTTTTCTACCCGGCAACAGCAGGGACGTGTTGGAAAAAGGGGGCGCGGCCTCCACGTCCAGGATTTGCGTTGTTGAGTGACAGCAGACGTGGGCGGGTCAACCTGTTGTACACCGTGTGGCCCTCAGGGGCCAAACTGAGCACAGGACGGAAGCCGGGCTCTGCCCAGGATATGCAAATTATGACCCCCCCCCCCCCGATATGCACACACACACAGACACACACGCACGCACGCGCGCACGCACGCACGCACACACACAGCCTCAGGGCTGTAATTCTGGCACATTTCACATTTATTTATATGGTTATTATTAAACCATTAAGGCCCGGGAACACATCCGTGTCATTTTTAGATCTATTTGGCTATTCAAAAAATAGCAGATCTACAAGCTCATAGCGCGGCACCGAGTGCCGCGCTATGAGCTTGTAGATCTGCTATTTCAAAAGTTTGAGAACCACTGATATTATAAAAATAAACTGTTAGAATTTAGAAGACATTTGTAAAATCCCCCAGAAGTAAAGATTTGAGTAAAAAAAGTTATAAATTATACATTCAAATTTTCACGATTTAAAAGAAAGATTTGCAGATCTGCTATTTTTGAATAGCCAAAGAAATCTGGAAAATGACACCGATGTGTTCCTGGTCTTAATGGTTTTTAAGATATATATATAAAGTGATATTCTTTGTTAAAAATAGGTGTTAAATAGCTCTACATTCCCATAGTAATCATTGCTATAGACTAGAGTATAGGGACTCTCCAGCTCTTTAGTCAAAAAGAAAATAAATGGTTCAGGTCAGGATACACATTTTAACCAATCTCTAGAGAGAACTCATGCATACAGGAGCTTAGAGGTCGGGGGTTCAATCCCCCGGCCGGGTCGTACCAACGGAAATAAGACCCAAACCTCCCTGCTTGGCACTCATCTACAGTTGTATTGGGGGGGGGGGGGGGGGGGGTCCTTGTGTCATAGAGTTGTATGGGGGGGGGGGGGGGGGGGGGGGTCCTTGTCATTGGAACTGAACACTATAACATGGGAGCTGATGCATGGGTTCTGTCTCCTCATTGGCTGAAATGAACGTCCCATCTGAAAAAGTTTTTTTTTTTCTATGTATCATAGAAGTGGAGAGAGACGGGGAGACGCCTGTTACTGAACAAACACTCATTGGTCATTGGTCATTGGTACTCCATTGCTATAGATGAGGCCAGATGCTGGTGAGGGAGATGAAGAGAAGAGAGATGAACGTTCTTCATTTTCCAAAAACATCTCTGAGTTGACTGAGGATGTGCTTGTTGTGGTGTTTATTGTTTATTAAACAACAAACACGACAAGAACACAACAGTTACATTGTGTACTGACCGTGTCTCACACATTACACACATTTACACACTTTACACAGAAAACACTGAAATATTATAACTAATTCAGAGACTAGCACCTCCCTACCACTAGAGTCCGCTAAAGGCTGTAACTGAGTTAATAACTGTACTTGTTGAGCTTGTGGATCTAGTTTGTGTCAAAACTGTTGACTTTTTATGAATCTTTTTGACCTATAATGATGGTCAGAATAGTGACAGCAGGTTCTGGATAAAACACGTGAGAATCAGGAGATGTTTTTATGTCGGTTTCATAACATCATATTCCTGGTATCACTGTGTGACACAGACCTCCATATGAAACTCTGTAGAATACATCAGTAGTGATACGTCACTCCTTAAACTCACTCTATGGTTACTGCGCGCACACACACACACACACACACACACACACACACACACACACACACACACACACACACACACACACACACACACACACACACACACACACACACACACACACACACACACACACACACGCACGCACACACACGCACACACACGCACACACACACACACACACAAGGTTTGTTTATTTGAATAAGTCCATGTTGCTGTAGAGTAATATGTGCTGTGGGAAATTAGAACCAGGAAAGCATCTCATGTGTGTCATTTTAGATTTTAGATAGATAAATATGAGCAACATACGTTTTTCATAAAACTAAAACAGTGGTTTAGAACAGTGGTTCTCAAAAATAACAGATGTACAAAGCTCTCTTGTACATCTGCTATTTAAAGAAAAATAGAGTGTTTTACAACGTTTTAATCATTTTTAATTTGTTTACTTTTTTTCAAATCTTCTCTTCCGGGACGGTCCCTGGCACAAAAAAAATCAGATGGGGGTCCACACAGCCAAATACGTATCAATTTGGGGGTCCTGGGTACGAAAAGGTTTGATAACTACTGATTTAGAAGACCTCTGTACAATGGGCCTCAGGTCTAAATGCAGGAGTGATGTAGAGAACCACTATATTTACACACTCACTCCAGAGGAACACACTGCATATTGTTGCTGTCGGGCAAAAACCTCTTATCTCTGTATTTTAACTTTTTTCTCTCACACAAAAGTAGCAAAAGTAGCAAAAATAGCAGATCTACAAGCTCAAAACGCATCGCAGCGCAACGCGTTTTGAGCTTGTACATCGGCAATTTTTGCTATTTTTTAAATTGGACTAGGATTTTAATTGGAATTTGTATTTAATTTCAAATGCATTTAGTTATACATGTGTTAACCTTTTCAACTTAAATACAAATACATTGGACATAAAAAAGACAATATAATGTTAATACTAGTCATTAAGCTACTAATATAGACTGAAGTCATTAAAGCGGGTCATGTTTACATGTTAGGAATCATAACAGCTGAAATCAATAATATAATCACTATTCTGATATTAACCTGTGGGCCGCATTAAGTGAAGGTGGGGGCCGCATGTGGCCCCCGGGCCACCAGTTGCCCATGTATGACTTAATGGGTTAAACAAGCAGGCTGATGTGAAGGGCGTGGCTAAGTATGTACTCATATGATGATGAAGATGATGGAAAGTGGGAGGCGGCCAGTCTGACCCATTTCACCCCTTTCAGGATGACTCACTTCCATTCACACTCACAAGACATAAGATTCCTAACACTTACCCCCCCCCCCCCCCCCCCACACACACACACACACACACAGACAGCCTCGTTGTGAGCTTGTAGATCGGCTATTTTCACAATATTTATCTTTGGAACCGAGTCAAACTAAATGTAATGCCTCAACTCCTACGATTCCAATCTCAGTTGCCGTGGCAACAAAAGAAGACTCTGCTTCTGCTGGACATCTCCTCAGAGCAAACAGAGTCATTTAGAGCATTGGTTCTCAAAGTGGGGTCCGGGGACCCCCAGGGGTACTTGAAGGGGTTCCAGGGGGTCCCCAGCTAAATGATGGATAGGAACCAAATGGACCCTTATGGGTCTGTAACTCTGAGAGTGGAACCAAATGGACCCGTTAAATTGGGGTCCCAGAGGTATAAATGCCATTAAATGGGGGTCCGTAGCCTAAAACATGTCAATCTGGGGGTCCTTGAAATTGAAATGGTTGAGAATCACTGCTAGAGCCGTATAAACCTTCTCTTATTGGGGTCCCTGGCTTATCTTTTCAAATGGAGGTCCGCTGCCTAATAAGTGTCAATTTGGGGGTCCTTGACATGAAAAAGTTTGAGAACCACTGATTTAGGACGTTCTGCTGGACATCTCCACAGAGCAAAACATTTTTGCACGAAAAATGTCTGTCGACTACCTTTTTTCACTGACGAAAACTACATGAAAACTAAGCTATGATGACTAAACTTAAAGGACAACTTTGGTTTTTCACAACCAAGGTTTATATTTTAGCTTGTAATTAAAGTAAATAAAAGATGAGTGTAATTTTTTTTCCATTTACTGCTTTCTATAGTTTTTGCAATTTTCTGGATATTTTTTACAGTGGGCGGGGGCATTCTGTCCATTGGCTAAATATGTATTTTTTTACACAATAACTCTGCGCTTTCTTTATTATTAATTACAGTAGCTCTTCTAGCCCCCAATAACTCACATCTGGCCATCAAAGACCATGGGACCTTTTTTATTGTGTAAAAGACATATTTAGCCACCGGACAGAATGCCCCCGCCCACTGTAAAAAATATCGCGAAAATTGCTAAAATTATAGAAAGCAGTAAATAAAATAAAAATAACACTCATCTTTTATTTACTTTAATTACAAGCTAAAATATAAACCTTGGTTGTGAAAAACCAAAGTTGTCCTTTAAGACTAAATATATTGACAATTTCGTCAACAAATAAAAACTAGACTAAAATGTTAGTGAGGGATCTAGTGGAGAAGAGATCCAGTAGAACTAAAAGACAAGTCATTTTTTGTTTGGTTGCGCTCGGGTGTTGCGCTCCGAAAATAGCAGATCTACAGCTTGTAGATCTGCTATTTTCAGCATGCGACCAAGTGTAAAAACAGCCATTACGACGCCACCAAGGCACCGCCAACATACATTTTAGTCGACTAAATCAACTGTAGATTTAGTCGACTATAATCTTATGATATTTAGTTGACTAAAACTAGACAAAATCTAAAACATTTCAGAATGACTAAAATATGACTAAAACTAAATGGAATTTCATTCAAAAGACTATGACTAAAACTAAATACAAATTTGCTGTCAAAATCAACACTGCTGCCCCGCCCACCAAGAGTAACCGGACCAATCACAGCTCACATCAATGAGCAACAGAGAACAGTGGAAGCAGCGTGTGTCGCAGATCTCGAGGACACTCAAATGATGCTGATGATGTCAGCAGTGGTTTTCAACCTTTTTCGCGTCAAGGACCCCCAAATTGACAAATATTAGCCCAGGGACCCCCATTTGAAAAGATATGCCAGGGACTCAACCATTTAGATTTCTCGGGGGTCCCAATCTACACTGTATCCCCATCATCAGTGTTCATGTAACTCTGAGAGTGTACAAAATGGAACCAAATGGACCCTAACGGGTCCATTTGGTTCCATTTGTACACTCTCAGAGTTACAGACATATAAGGGTCAATTTGGTTACTAACTATTAATTTGGCTGGGGACCCCCTGGAACCCCCTCAAGGAGCACTGGTGGTCCCCGGACCACTGGTTGAAAACCCCTGATGTCAGGGTGGGGGGGTCCCCAGTTCAAATAGGATTGTTTTGGGGGGTCCCCAGTTCAATTAGGATTATTTTGGGGGGTTCCCCACCGCAGTTCAAATAGGATTCTTTTTGAGGGATCCCCAGTGCTAATATGATTACTTTGGGGAGGCCGCGGTCTGCTCTCCATCATCAGAGTTGACAGACTGATCATCCTATTGTTCCAATAGACTAGAAGCATTAAAAGGTTGTAAACAAATCCACAACAACAGGAAAACAAACTAAACACCGTCTTCTTTTTAACTGACAAATAAACCCAAACAATAATAGGCTGCATGAGGCCAACGCTCATCCTATGACCACTTAGGAGTGAGTGACTGAGTGATTTTCCAGTGTGTGGTGTTAGTGGTGTGTGTGTGTGTGTGTGTGTGTGTGTGTGTGTGTGTGTGTGTGTGTGTGTGTGTGTGTGTGTGTGTGTGTGTGTGTGTGTGTGTGTGTGTGTGTGTGTGTGTGTGTGTGGTGTTGGTGGTGTTGTTGTGCCACGGTGCAAAAAAAAACAAAAGAAAAAAGAATGTAAATCCCCGCAGACACACACACACACACACACACACACACACACAGACACACACACACACAGACCTTGATCTTTCACACTAAGGCGTTTGGACAAGACGACAGTCTGGCGATCAGATCACTTTTTCCTACGTAGGAGGCAGAGTGTCAAAGACACGGATTGGCTGAGAACATCCTTCAATGTTCACGGCTCGCCTCGACACTCACTGACATTTACTTCCAACAGCTTCCTGCTGGAGCACACACACACACACACACACACACACACACACACACACACACACACACACACACACACACACACACACACACACACACACACACACACACACACACACACACACACACACACACACACACACACACACACACACACACACACACACAGTACAGTCATTTTAACATTGTGTTGGCTATTAAAAAATAGCAGATCTTGAAAGTATGAGAACTAGTGATTTAGAAGGCATTTGTAGAATAGGACAGGGGTCTACCGGGGACCCCTAAGGGGTCCTCAGAGTTAATACAGGGGGGGGGGGGGGTGATAGGAACATTTATTTATGTTCATGTATTACCAGAACCACTTGAATCCTAGCATCCCTATGCTGAGGGGAACATTAATGAATCCTAGCATCCCTATGCTGAGAGGAACATTAATGAATCCTAGCATCCCTATGCTGAGGGGAACATTAATGAATCCTAGCATCCCTATGCTGAGAGGAACATTAATGAATCCTAGCATCCCTATGCTGAGAGGAACATTAATGAATCCTAGCATCCCTATGCTGAGAGGATCATTAATGAATCCTAGCATCCCTATGCTGAGAGGATCATTAATGAATCCTAGCATCCCTATGCTGAGAGGAACATTAATGAATCCTAGCATCCCTATGCTGAGAGGAACATTAATGAATCCTAGCATCCCTATGCTGAGAGGAACATTAATGAATCCTAGCATCCCTATGCTGAGAGGAACATTAATGAATCCTAGCATCCCTATGCTGAGGGGAACATTAATGAATCCTAGCATCCCTATGCTGAGGGGAACATTAATGAATCCTAGCATCCCTATGCTGAGGGGAACATTAATGAATCCTAGCATCCCTATGCTGAGAGGAACATTAATGAATCCTAGCATCCCTATGCTGAGAGGAACATTAATGAATCCTAGCATCCCTATGCTGAGAGGAACATTAATGAATCCTAGCATCCCTATGCTGAGGGGAACATTAATGAATCCTAGCATCCCTATGCTGAGGGGAACATTAATGAATCCTAGCATCCCTATGCTGAGGGGAACATTAATGAATCCTAGCATCCCTATGCTGAGAGGAACATTAATGAATCCTAGCATCCCTATGCTGAGAGGAACATTAATGAATCCTAGCATCCCTATGCTGAGAGGAACATTAATGAATCCTAGCATCCCTATGCTGAGGGGAACATTAATGAATCCTAGCATCCCTATGCTGAGAGGAACATTAATGAATCCTAGCATCCCTATGCTGAGAGGAACATTAATGAATCCTAGCATCCCTATGCTGAGAGGAACATTAATGAATCCTAGCATCCCTATGCTGAGAGGAACATTAATGAATCCTAGCATCCCTATGCTGAGAGGAACATTAATGAATCCTTGCATCCCTATGCTGAGAGGAACATTAATGAATCCTAGCATCCCTATGCTGAGGGGAACATTAATGAATCCTAGCATCCCTATGCTGAGAGGAACATTAATGAATCCTAGCATCCCTATGCTGAGAGGAACATTAATGAATCCTAGCATCCCTATGCTGAGAGGAACATTAATGAATCCTAGCATCCCTATGCTGAGAGGAACATTAATGAATCCTAGCATCCCTATGCTGAGGGGAACATTAATGAATCCTAGCATCCCTATGCTGAGAGGATCATTAATGAATCCTAGCATCCCTATGCTGAGAGGAACATTAATGAATCCTAGCATCCCTATGCTGAGGGGAACATTAATGAATCCTAGCATCCCTATGCTGAGGGGAACATTAATGAATCCTAGCATCCCTATGCTGAGGGGAACATTAATGAATCCTAGCATCCCTATGCTGAGAGGAACATTAATGAATCCTAGCATCCCTATGCTGAGAGGAACATTAATGAATCCTAGCATCCCTATGCTGAGAGGAACATTAATGAATCCTAGCATCCCTATGCTGAGAGGATCATTAATGAATCCTAGCATCCCTATGCTGAGAGGATCATTAATGAATCCTAGCATCCCTATGCTGAGATTTCCGGACAAAGAGGTTTGGTGTATAGAGGGCAGTCCAAGTACAGAGGCCAAAGGTCAAGTTCACTAAGTATTTTAAGGTTTAAGTGGTTAAATGTGGTCTGAAAATAAATAAAACAAACAAACTGTTCAAAAATAGCAGATATATAAGCACGTATAGCTTGTAGATCTGCTATTTTTGAAAAATAAAATAAATTAACAAGGTCTATGGCGACGTGAAAAAAACAAAAAACAACAATAAAACGTTGGCACTGGTGAGTACATTATGAGATTAACCTCTGGTGGTCAATGTGTTAATGGGTTAAAAAATACATACTTTCTACAGTCCCTACTAACACTTCTTCACTCACACACACACACACACACACACACACACACACACACACAACCAAAGAGGACAGTAAAATCTCAAGACTCATATGTAGTCATACTAGCGAAGAGAAAATAAAAATAAATAAATCTACAAGCTCACAATGTGTCGCACCATTTGTGATGCACTGCCAGTTCCTACATTTTAGGGAACAGAATGTGCCTCGGTATCAGGAATTAACTGCACACAAAGCACTGAGATATATATATATATATATATATATATATATATATATATATATATATATATATATATATATATATATATATATATATATATATATATATATATATATATATATATATATATATACATACACACACCATTTTGTAGAGTATATTTTAAATAATAAGGCACTTGTGGACTTGCCCAACACTAACACACACAGAGAGAGAAAGTGTGTGTGTGTGTGTGTGTGTGTGTGTGTGTGTGTGTGTGTGTGTGTGTGTGTGTGTGTGTGTGTGTGTGTGTGTGTGTGTGTGCGCACGCACGTGCGTGCGTGTGTAATGATGACTCACGCATCATTTCAATACTTCAGTTCAATCACTAGTTATCTATGGTAACTATGGTAACTATGGTAACTATGGTAACTTCATCATCTGCAAACAGCGTGTGTTGCTATAACAACACACTGACTGAAGCAATGCACTAGAACATGGGTTCTCTAACTTTTTTATGCCAAGGACCCCCAAATAGATTATATATTTGGCCGTGGACCCCCCCCACCCCCCATCTAAAAATATGTTGTTGCAGGGACCCCCCAGAAGCAAAGATTATATATTTAAAAAAAATATATTAAAATATTAGCAAACATTTTCACAATTAAAAATAAATAAATAGCAGATCTACAAGCTCATAGCGCAGCACTCGGTGTAGCTTGTAGATCTGCTATTTTTGAATAGCCAAAGTATAAAATATGGTTCGAGGGGTCAACATGGTGATGCTATATTAACACATTTTGCTGGGGACCCCCTGGTACCCCCCCCCCGGCCACAACTGCGAGTTTGTATATTTGCAATTTAAGAAATGTTTTTATTTTTTAATATATATATTCTTTGGAAAATCTATATATATATATTTTTTTAATAATTTAGATTTTTTTTAACACTATTCTGGGGGGGGGGGGGGGGGGGCTGACTCAAAACATTTTCAGATGGGGGGGGTCCTGCGACCAAATACATATTAATCTGGGGGTCATTGACATGAAAGAACTACTGGCCTAAAAAAACCTGCTGAGCAGCATCTGTCATCAACACATCATCCCCCCCCCCCCCCCCCCCCCCCCCTCAGGCTGCACCTGTGCAAAGTTTACACACCTCCTCCCCTCCCCTCCCCTCCCCTCCCCTCCTCTCCTCTCCTCTCCAACGCTCCACGTCTAGTAGGAGATAAATGATGAGCTAGCAGAGCCTTCAGGCTCCTCGTTATAGGAGGGTAAATACTTACAAGTTCATTTAAGACATTGAGACCTGAAGCCGATTCTACATGTCTCCTAAATCCCAACAGTTTTCTGAAAAATGTATGTTTCTATATCAGTGGTGTTCAATCTTTTTCATGTCAAGGACCCCCAAAATTATATGTATTTGGCCGCGGACCCCCATCAAAATATGTTGTTCCAGGGACCCCCCAGAAGCAAAGATTTGAGTTAAAAATGTTCGCTTTAAAAATATATATATTCAAAGATTTGCACACATTTTCAAAAATAGCAGATCTACAAGCTCAGCTATGAGCTTGTAGATCTGCTATTTTTGAATAGCCAAAAGTGTAAAATAATGCTTTTTAGCTCAAATCTAAAAATGACACAGTTCCAGGTCTTAATGGGTTAAGAAATTCATACTGACCCCACAGTGTGTCTACACACACACACACACACACACACACACACACACACACACACACACACACACACACACACACACACACACACACACACACACACACAGAGAGAGCTTGGTGTAAATAATAATAATAATAATGATGCTGCTGCCAGGTTTGAACTTGCACAACACAGCTCCTTGAAGCGGTTGTTTGACTGACGACGTGTTGTATTTACAGTAAGGCTGGGACTCGCTTAAAAAAATGTATCTAATTAATTAGAGGCTTTGTAATTAATTAAATCGAACTTAATCGCATGTCTAATCGCATATCAATATTTGACCAGAGAAGCGATGTCTTTTCAGTTAAAAAGGATGTTGGTGTATGAGTGAATCAATGAGACATAAGTTTAAGCAACAAAATAGTTTTTTTTATCAAGGTGGTTCTAAACACACCAACAGATCAGTGCAAGTTTTACCATAAAGTAAATAAAACATTTTAGGAACATATTCAGAGATTCAGGTCCACGCTTCCGTCAGAGTTTTTGAAATAAAAGTTTCCTGTCTACTGGGCCAAGCAAAAGCATGTGTGTAGGGTGCACGATGCTCCTGGCTAGAGCCTGGAACAACAACATGTCTCACGCGAGTAGGAGTAATCTCGGATCGAACCGGACTCGTTTTGCCCACTGTAAAAAGTTAAGGAGATACAGAGGTTTTTAGCAAGGAGATAGAATGGAAGCGGATGGGAGCCAGATTTTTTGGCACGGTGATCCAGTCAGTGGACGAGTACAGAAGACCCCTGGGGGACCCCGGTCCACTTAGCATACAGGTTTACATTGGTTAACCCGTTCAATCCAGGAACGCATATACTGTGTCATTTTTTATAACCATTATTTTATACTTTGGGCTATTCAAAAATAGCAGATCTGCAGGCTCGTAGCATGTGTTTTGAAAAATTGTGAAAATGTGTGCAAATCTTTGAATATGTATATGTGTTTTTTAAAGCGAACATTTGTAACTCAAATCTTTTCTTCTGAGATCTTACTAAACTATTTTTTTTTAAATAACTTATGTTGCTATAATATTCTCAAACTTTTTTATCCGGACATTTGTAACTCCGATCTGTGCTTCTAGGGGGTCCCTGGAACAACATATTTTGAGATGGGAGTCCGCGGCCAAATACATTGTGGGGGTCCTTGACATGTAAAAGTTGGAGCACCACTGATATAGCAACACACTGTTAGGATTTAGAAAACATGTTTAGATATGTATTTGCCCCGTGGGCAAGGACCCCCAAATCAAGTGCCCATCTAAAAATGTTGTTCCAGGGACCCCCCCAGAAGCACAGATTTGAGTTACAAATGTTCGCTTTAGAAAAATATATACTTACAGATTTGCACGAATTTTCAAGATTTTTCAAAAAATAGCAGATCTACAAGCTCATAGCACGGCACCGAGTGCCGTGCTATGAGCTTGTAGATCTGCTATTTTTTGAAAAATCTTGAAAATCTGCTATTTTTTAATCTGAAAATGACACAGATGCGTTCCTGGTCTTAATGGATTAAACTATGTGTGATCTTTGTGTGAGAGTTTATAAAGAGATGTTGTCATATCATTTTGTTGTTAAACTTGACCATGTCTCTGTGTTTACATTATTATTATAATGATATATAGAGGAGACAAGACAAACATACATGCTTACACAGTGAAACATAAGCACACACACACACACACACACACACACACACACACACACACACACACAGTGAGACACGCCCACACAGAGGTGTTTTCTGAGTACATAAACGAGGGCGTCTTTATTATTTCAAAATCAACAAAAAAACACATCTGGCATTGTGTTGAGGACACACCCAGTGTCAATCAAACCTGTACATCACAGCTTTAAAAAAATAATAAAGAAAAGGCCTTTAAGAGCATAAAGAACCAGCCTCATATAAAACATCTCATCATTTACAGTGGCTTCATAGCAACACGTTAAAAATATATCCATACCGTAGTTTGACCTCTGTGTTATTAAGTCAGTGCACAGGGAGGTCAAAGCAGGCATGCCTATGAGTGTGTGTGTATGCGTGCGTGCGTGTGTGTGTGTGTGTGTGTGTGTGTGTGTGTGTGTGTGTGTGTGTGTGTGTGTGTGTGTGTGTGTGTGTGTGTGTGTGTGTGTGTGTGTGTGTGTGTGTGTGTGTGTGTGTGTGTGTGTGTGTGTGTGTGTGTGTGTGTGTGTGTGTGTGTGTGTGTGTGTGTGTGTGTGTGTGCGCGCGTGCGTGTGCGTGTGTGTGTGAGTACGCTTGCATTACAATACTTGTGCCAGGATTCCCCAGAAGTATACAGTAGAATTTGAGAAATCTTAGTATATTTCTTCCTGGTTTTATAGGGTAAAAGATTACTTTTAGAGTTGGGTTACAATCAGAAAAACCTTCATGTTAGGGTTCCACATGTAGAGGTGAGGATTATGGGTCAGGATTGGAGTTATTGGCCAAGATCGATAATATGTGTGGCTTATTTTCAGCTGTTTTTGCGGCTTACCAATAATTTTAATGTCCTCACAAGTATTGGAACACAAACGTGTGTGTGTGTGTGTGTGTGTGTGTGTGTGTGTGTGTGCCTCATTCAGCTCAACTCAAACTCACAAACGGGCCAATGTGCCAAAAGAAAGAAAAAGCTGAAGTCATACTTTTTTCACCCGGATAAGATTACTAGAGCCTATAAATTATACAAAAAAATGAATTCATAAAAAGCCAAATGGCCGCATCCCTGCGTACAAAAATAGACGTGTTCTTTAAAAAGGTATTTAAAAAAAAAAGACGAAATAACTGTTCAACTACAATTGATAGGAAAGGTTAATGTGTCTAGTTATTAGAAGTAGTTATTAGTAATTAACAGCTGGTGGTTATTAATGGTTATTGTCAAGCTGCCAATAGTGCATGGTGGTTGACTCATGTTGGTAAAGGGGAATACCACTCATTTTCAACATTGAACCATGTCATCATAATAAACCTTAGAACTGTAAGAAAAAGAAAAAAAAGGTCCTCCCCTTCTATGTTGCCTAGAACTGGAGAATGGATTGTTGGGGTCATGTGACCAGTGACATAGGAAAGCTGTACTCTTTGGCCACGCCCTCTAGGCTGCCTCATTCACTAGAATGGTGAATCTCACGTCCAGCTGAAACACTGTGACTTTATACTAGTTTATAATGTAATGTACTAGTTTATAATATAATGTAGTAGTTTATAATATAATGTAGTAGTTTATAATATAATGTAGTAGTTTATAATATAATGTAGTAGTTTATAATATAATGTAGTAGTTTATAATGGCATTATGGTTATGTATCATGTTTCACAACACATTGTATGTGTAGATAATAGAGATCAATTGGCTGAAAATGCTCTAATAAGTCTTAAAGGAGACATCCGTTCATTTTTAGTGTTATCTTTGATGTGTGGCAAATCACTCACCAACGTAGAAATGCCCATTGAGTTACTCCACAAATCCCCCTGTCGACACAACAGTTCTAAAGGTATACTATGACATGGCTCAATGTTGAAAATGAGTGGTATTCCCCTTTAAGACTGTGTAGCTGTGTGTTGATTGGTTCTCCTCTGTACACACGAGGTGCCACCGCGGCACCAGCATCCAATCATATACCGGCGTCGTCTTCTTCTTCTTTTTCTTCTTCCTCTACCTGGTGAAAGCCTTTTTCTGATTGGCTCGTACGATGTCGTCGGGCGAGGGCGTGTCGAAGTGGAACGGCGCGATTGGTCGCAGAGGGGGGTGTGGCTCGTTGTCTCGTTGCCGGGTGCGTATGGGGCTGTACAGGAAGGCCTGGTAACCATGGTAACCCTGGTAACCAGCCACGTTGGTCCTGAGAAAGCTCTTTCTGCCCTTCATCACCATCGTCCTCTTCCTCCCTCTCTTCCTCTGAGCGCCGGGGGCGTGGCCACGCATCGACAGGGCCACGGCGAACACAGAGGGCGGGGCGAACACGGCCGGGTCGGACCCCCGCCCCGGGGGGGGTCCGGGTAGACACGGCGAGGTGGGGGGGGTGTCGTGGGTACGAGGCGACTGGGCCATCAGTCTGCTCAGGTCAATGCTCTTCTGACCGGATCCCAGGTCCCAGTTCAACACCGGACCAGAGCTGGAGGCCTGGTGGGGCCTGGGGCCCTGCTGGGGCCCTGGTGAGAGCAGAGAGCTGAGGGAGAAGCCCCCCGACCCTGCTGAGGTCTGACACAGAGAGACAGGCTGTGAGAGGCCGGGAGGGGGTCTCACTGCTTCCTGTGAGAGGCCGGGTCTCACTGCTTCCTGTGAGAGGCCGGGAGGGGGTCTCACTGCTTCCTGTGAGAGGCCGGGAGGGGGTCTCACTGCTTCCTGTGAGAGGCCGGGTCTCACTGCTTCCTGTGAGAGGCCGGGTGGAGGTCTCACTGCTTCCTGTGAGAGGCCGGGTCTCACTGCTTCCTGTGAGAGGCCGGGTGGGGGGGGCTGGTTGGAGCGATGCTGTAGGGCCAACTGAGACAGAGAGAGAGGCCCACCCATGGGCCCACCCAGGCCCAGAGGTCCGCTACTGGTTCTGGTGGAACGGGGGGAGTGTGTTGTTGTTGTGTGTGTGTCCTTGTTGTTGTGATGCTGGGAGGCCAGCTGTGACAGTGAGAGAGGCCCACCCAGAGGCCCACCCAGAGGCCCACCCAGAGGCCCACCCAGAGGCCCACCCAGAGGCCCACCCAGCAGGGACGGTGACACCGTGGCCGGTTGGTTCCGGGAGACTCCGCCGTCGTCGTCGTCATGGAGACCGGGCGTGGCGCTATAGAAGGCGGGGCTACGGTTGGAGTGCTCCTGCATCAGGTCGGCCAGTGAGGGGCTTCCCTTGGGATGAGCGCCGCTCTTCAGGGTCCTAGCTCCTCCTCCCCCCGACGACCCGATATCTACCGAGCCACTTATTAGACTCCTCCCCCCCAAGGCGGGTGGGGGAGGAGGGGGAGGGGCCACGGCTGTCACTCTCGGGTTGCCTAGCAGCGACAGGCTGCTCAACGAGACGGAGAGGAGGGAAGGGGGAGGGGCCGTGGGCGGCGCCGAACCGAAAGACGATGACGACGAGGAAACGTTCAGAGACGCCAACGACGTGCCGAGAGAAAGGCCCGCCCCTAAACCCCGCCCCCCGCCCTGACTCTTCTGCCCGTGCTCAGACATGAGCTGGGCCAGGCTGAGAGGAGCGGACCGTACGGAGCCGTTAGAAACACACCGACCGCCACCGGCCCGGGTCGGACCACGGCCGACCAACGGGTCAGGGTTAGGCTGTGGGGCGAGAGACAGAACCACACAATGTGTGTTGTTTTGGTTGTGCGTAGCAGCAGCAGTCTGTGGCGTGTGTGTGGTGGTGTTGTTGTGTGGTGTGTGTGTGTTGTTGTGTGGTGTGTGTGTGTTGTTGTGTGGTGTGTGTGTGTTGTGGTGTGGTGTGTGTGTGTTGTGGTGTGGTGTGTGTGTAGCGAGTGCTTCACACAAGCGGGGTCCTTACCTTACGAAAGCCAATAGCGGTTGAGGAGAAGAGGGGGAGGGGTTTAGGAGTCGGACCAGCACAGGGCAGATGAAGAGAGGAGGAGTTTAGGACCATGGGGCAGATGGAAGAATCATGTTATGAATGAAGGAGAAAAAAAAGGAGAGAAAAGGCATTTTGTTAAACATTTATCATCGCTGGAATCCTTTTAAGTCCAAGATAGGGCTATTTGTGTCTGATAAAATAAATATCAAATATGTCAATATACTGAATCTAGCGACTTAAAGTGTGTAGGGTGAAACGAAAGCCTGAGTAGACTTTAAAATGACCCCAAACTAACTGAATTAAAGTGAAATATCACTTTAATTCACATGGTGTTAATAACACCTTGGATACCGACATTCTTTCTGAGTCTGACCGCAACAAGGAGGAGGAGACTCACATCCTGATTGAAGGTTTCCTGCCTTACACCCTATGGACCTTTGATGGACGTGCTGAACCAGCATTATTGTGATGCGCGGGTTGACCCGTAACCCGCGGGACCCACGGGTCATCCCGCGGCGCGGGTGGGTCAAGTCAGAATTTCGGAGAAAATGATGCGGGCTGAGGGTGAGCGGGTCACGCGCTCTCACACGCAAAAAAAATAAAAATAATAACATGCTCTTGTTTTGTCTTTATTGCTAATATGAATAAGAATAATAACAATAAAACAGTTTGAATACACTTGGGGATTATTTTCTAACCATAATTTTACAGAATAAAAAAAAAACGCGGGTCGCGGGGCGGGTTGAGCCATAGATTTATATATGGGTTCGCGGGGCGGGTTGAGGCGAGTTGCGTTCCGTGGCGGGGCGGGGCGGGGCGGGTCATGAAAAAACCCGACCCGCGCATCACTACTACACGGCCCCAGACCCACCTGGTCTGTTCGATCCACATGTCTGGCCCATGTACGTCAAATACAAGAACATAACATTAAAAAAAAGATGTTATATATATATATATATATTTTTTTTTTTATCTAAAATTATTCTTGTATATGCGTTGCTGCTCCATTCACTTCAATGTTAAAAAATAAACGGACAAAAAAATATATTTTTTCCTGTGTTTAAGCTGTAAACATGCTGGCATTCTGTGAAAACCCCTGGCAGTTTAAGAGTTAAGACCGGGATCTGTAATTTTAACCACTTAATTATAATAATAATAATAAATCTTTATTGATGTAGCAGTCATGTAAGCAGTCAGGCACCTTAACGACACTCTTGCACTACAAACACATACTAGACGGTATGCACTTTAATTATGCACTTTAAAAATTGCTACATAATTGCACTAAGCAGTTTCTTCTACTGTCTGTACTGTATACATGAGCCATAGCTGCAGCTTGGTCCTGGTTTGGTTCTGTTTCTTGTGTCTCTTTTTGTTCTTGTCTCTGTGCTGTTGTTTATTGTGTTGTCTTGTATGTGAGAGGAAGTACCAAGACAATTTCCTATCAAACTTGTTTTGAAATGGCAAATAAATACTTGAACTTGAACTTGATGTAGCACCTTTCAAAACTGAGTTACAAAGTGCTTTACAAGGACAACAAAAGAAAACACACAAAACAGAATGAAGAAAAAAACAATGCAGAAATGCACATGAACAGACCAGTGGGCTGGGCATTACCAGATAATCTATAGTGCGTGCCAACGACTCGTCACGGACGGCTGTTCGGACCGGGTAGCTGTTTGATGATTGGCTGTTCAGACTGTGTAGCTGTTTGATGTTTGGCTGTTCAGACTGTGTAGCTCAGTGGTAACCAACCTTTTCAAGCCCAAGAGCACATTTTATTTCCAATTGTAAGCCGTGATCTACCACTAAAATATGTTTTAAAAAAAACACTTGCATGATTGCAATTTCTGACAGGCTCAATGCATGTGCATACATCCACACAAAGACTAGTAATTTAAATAAGAATAAAGATGATAGTTATATAATCAATTCCTAAATATTAAGAAAAACGTATTAGAAATATACATTTTAGGACAAAAATACAAGTGAACTTCTTTGTTTTTTCAATAAAACAAAACACAAAGGACATGAAATAAATTGCTTTTACAGATTTCTTCTCTTCAATGCACAATATTTAGTTTCTCAGTTCTCAATTTCTCAGAATTTTCACATTTACAGATATTCTGTTCAAATGACAAAAATGCATCCATGACCATATATTTGCACAGATATGGTGACAGATACAATACTCTCAGGATCAGCCCACCTTTAATGAGACTTCTATTACTGCACATTATCTGCAACTTGCAGATAATTTCAAATGTTATTCTTGCAGACTGCAAGAATAACATTTGAAATCTGGTTGATATTGAATGCCAGTCTGAGGCAGTTAGATGTGAGTCAGTCATACGAGTTCTAAACTTGGATTTTATTATTTTCAAGTAGGCATGCAGCTTAAGTGCACAAGACACAATCAGGGGATACTTCACAATTGACCAAAAGTCCAGGTTTCTAGCTCTGCCCTCCAGTTGGTAGTCAGTTAGTTGTTCAAAAATCTCCATTTCAACACCTGTAGTTAATGCAAACACATCCTGCATTTTAACTGACAGCTGTTCAGTGTCAATACTAAGGAAAGGATTTTTTTCCCCATTCCAAGTGGCTATGACTGACTTCCAAAGTTTGCAGGCCTTGCGTAGACAACCCGGCCTGGCGGAGATCTGCACTCTGAGGAGGACCATTGTAGTTAAGGCAGTCCATCAATTCAGCCCTTTAGTAACTCTTGCCTTAATTTCTCATACATCACAGGCAACACACTTGTGCTCAGTGGTGTAAAGTAACTAAGTACATTTACTCAAGTACTGTAGACTTTTGAGGTATTTTTATTTTACTGGAGTATATCCAATATTCGATATTTTTTACTCCACTACGATTATTTCAAAACTTTAGTTACTAGTTACTTTGCAGATATACATTTAAATATTATAAATCATACATTAACCACTTTAGCCCTATTTTATAACTATCTGAAAATAGCTGATCTACAAGCTCACAACATGCATTGCTACGTGTTGTGAGCTTGTAGATCTGCTATTTTCAAACATATTTGTACTTTTACTTTTGGTACTTTAAGTATATTTTGATGCCAATAATTTTGTACTTTTACTCAAGTAACATTTTGAACACAGGCCTAAAAAGTATTTCTAGTTTGTGGTATTGCTACTTTTACTTAAGTAAAATATCTGAGTACTTCTTCCACCACTTGTGCTCAAATGTGATCAGTGCGATGGCACTTTGTATGCGCTGAGTTTTCAGTCTGTTTTGTTTTTGTTCTCGCCGTTAACGGCGAGAACAAAAACAAAAACAATCTGTTGGTGCCCTGTGCTTCAGCACCGTTGGATAAGCCACCACTGGTTGTAGAACACAGTTTGAATATTTAAATCCAGCGTTCTCCACCACTGAAAAGGCTTGCATGTCACAAGACTGCGCTCGTTATTTCTTGAGTGCGACCCGCTGGCTTCCATTGAACCAGCGTTGCCAGATTGTGTGAGAGAAACAAGCAAGCAGGTCTATGAAAAGAAGTCCAAAATAAGCGACTAGGGCAGTCCAGTCCAACTTTATTGTTGAATGTTGTTTTAGAGCAGTGGTTCACAAACATTTTCATGTCAAGGACGAATATATTGGGGGTCCTTGAAGGACCCCCAATATATTCATGCGACTTTACAGAAAAACAAGCCCAAAGTAGCTTATAATAAGCAGACTTGGCAACACTGCCTTAGACGCACTAGCCTAGTCTACACTACACAAATTCTGTGAATTGTCGATGGCTGCCCGTTTGCCACCGGGACCACCCCGCGATCGACTTACAAGGCTTTGATGATCTACCAGTAGATCGTAATCGACTGGTTGGTTACCCCTGGTGTAGCTGTTTGATGATTGGCTGTTCAGACTGTGTAGCTGTTTGATGATTGGCTGTTCAGACTGTGTAGCGTGGCGCCGCGGCGCCGCCGAACCGAAAGACAGCGGCGGGGAGAAGGAAACGTTCAGAGACACCAACGTGCCGAGAGAAAGGCCCGCCCCTAAACCACGCCCAAAGATCTATGAGGTCAGTCTTGGATGTTTTGGTTATCTCCAGTCGGGGTTCTCTGATGTCAGCGCCAGGTATGTTAGTTATCTCCACTAGTCCATACCGGTGGGGGGATATGCACACATGATCTGGCAACCCAGGAGACAGCCAACACAAACAGCTGACATTTGGGGAAAGCGAGAAACGCCATAGCGGTAAAACACGTGAAACATGTCAATTGCACTCAATGAGTTAACCATGTTAGATCCATCAGAAACACCGTCCTTGGTTCTGGAGATATTGGCCTTCTAATAGGTGAGGAGACAGTGTTTTTCTAATTACTTTTTTCATTTATTTTTATAATCTTTTTGGGAAAATGAAAATAACTAAATACAATAAAAAAAATATATAGATATAAATGAAAATGTGTATTTCATTATGTATGTATTGTATTTTATATGCTGTTATCAGGGCGTCCTTGAAAAAGAGAGCTTTCTCTCAATGGGCTTCCCTGAATAAATAAAGGAAAAGAAAGAAAGAAGAAAAAAGTCATGGAAAAAACACGTCCCCCTCACGTATTAGGATGAGTCACCAGAACCAAGGACGGGTGTTTATGATGAATCTAACATGGTTAACAACCTTTTAAGACCTGGAACGCATCTGTGTCACTTTTTCATTTGAGCTTTAAAAAAAAAGCACAATTTTACACTTTGGCTATTCAAAAACAGCAGATCTACAAGCTCATAGCGCTACGAGCTTATAGATCTGCTATTTTAGAAAAATCTTGATTTTTTTTTTTTCTTGAGAATCTTGAGATTCGAGTTACAAAAGCAAACATTTGTAACTCAAATCTTTGCTTCTGGGGGATTCAACAGTTTAAAAAAAAAAACGTATGTCACCATAATATCAGTGGTTCTTTTGTCCATGTCAAGGACCCCCAAAATGACATGTATTTGGCCGCGGACACCCATCTAAAAATATTTTGTTCCAGGTACCCCCAGAAGCAAAGATTTGAGTTTTTTTTTTTCTCTAATAATTTTTATCCCACGATTTTGTAACCCACATTTTTTCACCCAGTGCCAATTGCCTATGTAATCCTGGGCACTACCTACCCTCTGCCAGCCTAGGGAGAGCCCAAGCTGAAGCTCATGCCTCCTTCAATGCATGAGGAGCAAGCAGGCCGCTTCTTATCACCCGACAGGGGGGAGTTTCCCTGGTAGGACGTAGCGCGTGGAAGGAACACGTTATTCCAACCAGTTCCCTTCTCCTCCATCAGGCGCCCCGGCTGACCAGGGGGAGGCAGTATAGTGACCAGGATTACTACATGTTTTTGTGAGGGTATTAACTACCCTAGGAGACACGGGGAGAACATGCAAACTCCACACAGAGTAGGCCCTTTCGCCAACCCCACCTAGGGTATGGGCGCCGATGACGTGGAGGAGAGAACACGCCCCCAGCGCCCACAGCGTCCCTGGCGGGAATCGAACCCAGGACCTTCTAGCTGTGAGGCGACAGCGCTACCGACTGCGCCACCGTGCCCCCCGCAAAGATTTGAGTTTAAAAAAAAATCGCTTTAAATAACTATATTATATATATTCAAAGATTTGCTCCACATTTTCACGATTTAATACGCGATACGAGCTTGTATATCTGCTATTTTTGAATAGCCAAAGAGTAAAATAATGCTTTTTTTTAGCTCAAATCTAAAAAATGACACAGATGCGTCTTTAGGTCTTAATGGGTTAAAATGGAGTTTGAAGTTATAATGGGTTTGTATAGGAGGGGGGCGCGTGTGATAAAATGAATATCAAATATCTAAATACTGAATCAAGCAACTTATAAACTGACAATAGCCTGAGTAGATGATAAAATGACACAAATGTTTTGGTTTGTTTTTTAAAGTTAAATATCCCTTTAAACATCAATGAGTGTCTCTTCCATCCTGTGTTCAAAAAGCTTCAGGAGAAACTAAACTAAACGTGTCAAGTTGCTCGTTGTCACTTCAGTGCCGTGGGAGGGGAGAGTCCACTATTATACGTACGGGGGATTTCTGATGTGCGTCCCCGATTATTACTCATTATTTATAGGCTTGAGAACCTGAGATGTCTACAGAATATGTTCAATTGAATATATATGCTCTCACACACACACACACACACACACACACACACACACACACACACACACACACACACACACACACACACACACACACACACACACACACAATGCAGACACCAAAATAAAGCCTATGATGTTTGTACATGTCTTTAAATACAATCATTTCATTGGTGTAGACACAGAACTATCATATAGTCTACTAGTCTGACTTGTAAACAGACAGACAGGTTGTATGAAAGACAGACAGGTTGTATGACAGACAGACAGGCTGTATGACAGACAGACAGGCTGTATGACAGACAGACAGGATGTATGACAGACAGACAGGATGTATGACAGACAGACAGGCTGTATGACAGACAGACAGGTTGTATGACAGACAGACAGGCTGTATGACAGACAGACAGGCTGTATGACAGACAGACAGGATGTATGACAGACAGACACCCGGCTACCATCAGAATGCTGAAGGAGGTCTGATCAGCGCCTGTGAACCAGGCTGTTCTGTCAACTTTACTTGAAGCCGTCTTGTTTTTTCCCTCCTTCCGTGTGGATGTGTTCCTCTGTGTGGACTTTGCTTTCCATGTGGATTCATTTTTACTAAGTTTCTGCCCTATAAGCACATATCGATGACAAAATGTATCAAAGGCGCCTCTACCTTCACACAGGGCGTGTTTTTTAGGGTTTGTTTGCATCTTATGTATAACCTCATGTACATACTGTATCTGTTGGTCTTATGTTACAGTATGTGGATGTGTAGTGTACATACATAAACTCCCCACAAAAAGTTTGGAAACTGAACTTCGGTCGATTATTTCTCCCCTTCAATAATGCCAATTGGTATTGTGTTTTATATCATTTGTGTTTAGTCACCTTTACAACGAGGTACAGCTTGTTCAGATCGGGCAGTCGTGGAATGAGCAACACAGCTAAATGTGTGGGTAGTGCCTCCCAAAATATTTGCCAACATCCCCCCAGAGATGTTCATAGGCCTGCGTCCTGCGTCTCTGACGCACCATATTGAAAAAGGACACATTCATGGCACCATCGGTGCGTCCTGGGACGCACTACAATTGTCACCAACAAAAAAAAAAAATGAAAATAATTCGCGGTAAAATATTTTTTTTACCGCGAATATTTTACAAATCCATGGGACACCACCATTTTGCATGGCCACATCCTACTTTATCCTACTTTATAAACGATAAAATCCACGTAGAAATAGTCTTAGAAAGACGATACAAATGATAATAATAAGGATCCATGGGAGCCGCCATTTTGCGCATGCTCATTGCTCAGACCGAATTCTTTGGGTAACGATTTTGCGTGTAACACACACACACAAGGGCCGTCTGTTGCGGAGTTGAAAAGTGACGTCTCTGCCATGACATAGACCCGTAGCAGACCTGATGGTTAACACGTTTGAAAACAACAAACGTGAATTAAAAATAAACTATACAAATAAAAGAAAAAAAAATAATGTTAGTGTAAAATGGCACCAAAAAAGATTCTCAAGCCTGCTGCAGGGCAACAGAAAATAGCAAGCCTATTTTCTAAACCCAAATCAAGTACTACAAGTACTAGTTGTCGGATTTGGAATTGTGTACTTTTCTTTCAGATACATGTTCTACATGAATATAACCATATAAGATGAAACACGAGTTAAACGCTGTGCATTTTTGTGGGACCCATAAAATGTCCCTGGGACCCATCTAAAAGACCACCCTTGCATCCCAGGACCCATTACATTGAAAACCTAGCAACATCACTGTCCCCCAATATGCTTCTGTTAGTAAAATCGCTCTCCTTTTCAGAAACCTGTGACTGACACCTGAACATGGGTTCTGCAACTTTGATGGGTTTGTGTTGATTCTCTAAGCAGCAACACTGACCTCATGGAAAGATACCACGTTTGTCCCTTCAGGATAAGACCCATGGTGCAACAGGGCAAGTGAAGCTGCTGTTCTGTTATGCAGAGTGACAGCATTATTTGGTTTCAGCCCTGGAACCATTTACTAACTTAGGACCAAGTTCTGTGAGACTGGAACCCAAGAAGACCGGTTCCACACCCATGCTTCACTGAGGAACCAGTGATTTACAGGCAAGATGTGCACAACGGTACCAAAGACACATGTCAAAGTTGCAGGACACATGCTCAGGTGCCAGTCACACACCTGTGACTGACACACACCTGTGACTGACACACACACCTGTGACTGACACACACCTGTGACTGACACACACCTGTGACTGACACACACACCTGTGACTGACACACACACACCTGTGACTGACACACACACCTGTGACTGACACACACCTGTGACTGACACACACACCTGTGACTGACACACACACACCTGTGACTGACACACACACCTGTGACTGACACACACACCTGTGACTGACACACACACACCTGTGACTGACACACACACCTGTGACTGACACACACCTGTGACTGACACACACACCTGTGACTGACACACACACCTGTGACTGACACACACCTGTGACTGACACACACACCTGTGACTGACACACACACACCTGTGACTGACACACACACCTGTGACTGACACACACCTGTGACTGACACACACACCTGTGACTGACACACACACACCTGTGACTGACACACACACCTGTGACTGACACACACCTGTGACTGACACACACACCTGTGACTGACACACACACACACACCTGTGACTGACACACACCTGTGACTGACACACACCTGTGACTGACACACACACACACACCTGTGACTGACACACACCTGTAGCCAGACGCGGCCGACATGACGAACGCACAAATAATGGAACAACTTAACAAAATGAACGGCAAAATGGATGACCTGAAGTCTAGCTTTGACAAGAAGCTAACTAGTAAGGTAGACGGTCTGGAGAAATCATTGGACAAGACTATAAGAGAGAACCATAAGCTATTAATGAGTGAAATGGAAAGATGCCGAAAAGAGATGAAAGAAGGGCTCGACTTGGAGATAAGCCGGCTACTGTGACTGACACACACACACACACCTGTGACTGACACACACCTGTGACTGACACACACCTGTGACTGACACACACACCTGTGACTGACACACACCTGTGACTGACACACACCTGTGACTGACACACACCTGTGACTGACACACACCTGTGACTGACACACACACCTGTGACTGACACACACCTGTGACTGACACACACCTGTGACTGACACACACACCTGTGACTGACACACACCTGTGACTGACACACACACCTGTGACTGACACACACACCTGTGACTGACACACACCTGTGACTGACACACACCTGTGACTGACACACACACCTGTGACTGACACACACCTGTGACTGACACACACCTGTGACTGACACACACCTGTGACTGACACACACCTGTGACTGACACACACACCTGTGACTGACACACACCTGTGACTGACACACACCTGTGACTGACACACACACCTGTGACTGACACACACACCTGTGACTGACACACACCTGTGACTGACACACACACCTGTGACTGACACACACACACCTGTGACTGACACACACCTGTGACTGACACACACCTGTGACTGACACACACCTGTGACTGACACACACACCTGTGACTGACACACACACCTGTGACTGACACACACCTGTGACTGACACACACACCTGTGACTGACACGCACCTGTGACTGACACACACCTGTGACTGACACACACACCTGTGACTGACACACACACCTGTGACTGACACACACACCTGTGACTGACACACACACCTGTGACTGACACGCACCTGTGACTGACACGCACCTGTGACTGACACACACACCTGTGACTGACACACACACCTGTGACTGACACACACACCTGTGACTGACACACACCTGTGACTGACACACACCTGTGACTGACACACACCTGTGACTGACACACACACCTGTGACTGACACACACCTGTGACTGACACACACCTGTGACTGACACACACACCTGTGACTGACACACACCTGTGACTGACACACACCTGTGACTGACACACACACCTGTGACTGACACGCACCTGTGACTGACACACACCTGTGACTGACACACACACCTGTGACTGACACACACACCTGTGACTGACACACACACCTGTGACTGACACACACACCTGTGACTGACACACACACCTGTGACCGACACGCACCTGTGACTGACACGCACCTGTGACTGACACACACACCTGTGACTGACACACACACCTGTGACTGACACACACACACACCCGTCACGTCCGGTGCCGACACGCCGACACGATGCTGCTGACTAACGCTGATATCAAAGTTAAAATTAAGAGTTTATAGGAGGTTAAACGGAGTAAAAACTTTACCTACGCTGAGTAACTGACTCAGGTGCGCTCTTTATCTCGGACTCGACCACGGAGGAGTAAGAAGAAACCGTCTGAACGTACGGACAATCCTACAGCTGCAAACAAACAGGCTACCACCAGTTGAGCTTTGAATGGTGCGGTGGTGAATGCAAGGTTTACGCAGCAGGACCACGCCAGACGCGGCCGACATGACGAACGCACAAATAATGGAACAACTTAACAAAATGAACGGCAAAATGGATGACCTGAAGTCTAGCTTTGACAAGAAGCTAACTAGTAAGGTAGACGGTCTGGAGAAGTCATTGGACAAGACTATAAGAGAGAACCATAAGCTATTAATGAGTGAAATGGAAAGATGCCGAAAAGAGATGAAAGAAGGGCTCGACTTGGAGATAAGCCGGCTACAGGCGCGTCTGGAAAGTTTGGAGATGAAGATAACAGGCGGGAGTGGGACATCTGCCCCGCGATTTGATCCAGAAGTGTCACTGATAATATACGGCCTGCAACAAGAAGAGGATGAGGATATACTGGTGAAGATTCATCTGATGTTCACCGAGGGCCTAGGCAGTGAAATTGTGGCCAAAGATGCGGAGAGGATGAGAAGGAGAGGTGACGCGCCTGGTGTGGTTAAAGTGGAATGCAACTCGAGGCAGGAGAAAATCTCAATTCTGAGAATGAAGCAAAAGCTGAGAGAACAACCTGCCTATGAAAAAGTGTACGTGAAATCTGCCAAGTCCCACACTGAGCGCCTGATTGAAATAAACTTCAAAACCATCTTGAAAGAAATGCCGCAAGGAAAAGACTATTTCATCGCAGGAAACGGACGGCTCGTAAGACGAGAGGACGCACCTGGAGGGAGGTCGAGGAGATGGGAGGAAGAGGGGAGGAGGAGATGGGAGGAGAGGAGACCACCGGGAGGGGAGCAGCAAGGGGATCACGACTGAAATGTGGCAAGTACTGAGTTGCGAGAATCATGCACACTTGCACATTGGAACGTAAATGGCTGGACAGATATGAACCACGAACTCAGAACAGTTATTTTACAATCATTAAACGCAGATATTATTTCTTTGAATGAAACCCACCTACGTGGAGAGGGCATTATTGACATTGAGGGGTACATATGGTTTGGACATAATAGAATCACACACATGAGAGCACCTAGAGCATCGGGGGGAGTAGGGATTCTTGTAAAATCACGGATATTTGCTAAATATACAATTGAAATAATTGACAAATCCATGGATGGAATTATTGGGTTATCTTTTAAACATAGGAAGTCAGAATACTCTTTTGTTATATTTTCTTGTTATTTACCTCCAGAATTATCTCCATGGGGCAGAGATGCAACTTCTTTTATTTGTCATTTGTTAAGTCAAATGTATTTATGTTCAGAAACGGATGCCATCTATATATGTGGAGATCTGAATGCCAGAATAGGAGGACTGAATGATTTCATTCCGGAGATTGATAATATTCCACCCCGAATTGCACTGGATGATTATGTGAATAAGCATGGTGAAACTTTACTTGAATTTTTAAGAGACTCTAAAATGTGTGTGGTCAATGGCAGAATCTGCCCTCTGGGGGATAATTTTACATCAGTGTCCTCAAAGGGCAAAGCAACTGTGGATTACATAATTACCCCTTTTGACTGTCTAGAAAATTGTTTTGAGTTTAAAGTTTTATTGGCAACTGAAATGGTGGAAAATGCTGGGTGTTTTGATTTAATAGGAGATCGTAGTCGATTGCCAGACCACTCTCTGTTGTTTATGAACTTTTACGTTGACCTTGTAGAATCTACTTCTAATAATGTCTCATCTCCTACGCAACCTACTAAAAGACGGGTTAGGAGGAATATTCCTGAGGCCTTTCTAAGTTCCAATATGGCTCAAGTAGCAATCCAGAATTTAATTTGTAAATTAGAAGCTTCTGCCCAAAAGCAAGATGAATTAGATAAGTGGTATGATGAATTGTGTAAATTGATTCACACAGAACTAGGGAAAGATGATAAAAGCAAAAGGAAGGGACCTTATAAGCCATATAAATCACATAAGCCATATTGGAATCAAGAATTGGGGACCTTATGGTCTGAGATGCGTAATGCAGAAAAAACATATTTACGTTCTGAAGGAAAAGACCAAAGAATCCAAAGCAGAAAGGCATTTAAAAGTAAACAATATTTGTTTGATAAGAAGCTCAGACTGTACAAAAGGAGGTACCAGAGAGGCCTATCAATGAATCTAGAACACACTCAATCTAACAACCCTCAGTGTTTCTGGAGTGAGATTAACAAACTGGGCCCAAAACGTCATAGGAAGATTCCTATGGAAGTTTGGCAAGGGCAAGAGTTATCCTCAGACAGAGAGACTGTGCTTGGGGAATGGGAGAAGGGATTCTCTGGTCTTTTTTCAAAAAATGAAATAGGTTTTGATGAGAGCTTTTATGCTGAGATATGCTCACAAAAGAGAAACTTAGAGGAAAAACACAGTGACAATGATTTGAACAGAGAGCTTAGTAGGGAGGAGGTTCAACAAGCAATTGACATGGCTAAAAGAGGAAAAGCTCTGGGTATTGAAGAGCTGTACAATGAGGTGCTTAAATCACCTAAACTGTCTGATGTTCTATACTGTTTATTTAAATGCTGTTTTAATTCTGGTATTTTGCCTTCCATCTGGCTGAAATCTATTATAAATCCAATACCTAAGTCTTCTAAAGATGATCCAAGGGTACCATTAAATTACAGAGGTATTAGCTTACTTAGCACAGTTTATAAATTGTACTCTTCTCTTTTAAATCGTAGGTTGATGGCATACTTGGAACAAAATCACCTTTTGGAAGATGAACAAAATGGTTTTCGTAAAAAAAGGGCCTGCATAGATCATATACACACAGTATGTACTATAATTAGGAATAGAATTCAGGAAAATAAATCAACCTTTGCATGTTTTATTGATTTCCAAAAGGCTTTTGATTTTGTTGATAGAGATCTTCTTTTATTTAGGCTGCTTACAACAGGAATGAATGGAAAGTTTTATTCTGCTATCCAGTCAATTTATAAAGCACCTGTGGCCTGTGTCAAGCTAAACGAATATTATACCACATGGTTCCCCACACCATCAGGGGTGAAACAAGGAGATTCGCTTTCCCCAACTCTCTTCGCTATTTTTATAAATGACCTGGCAAAGGAAATAAAACAGATGGGAGTGGGAATAACATGTGGGGAAGAGAAAGTGAGTACTTTGCTTTATGCAGATGATTTAATTTTTATGGCCGAAAATGAATATGACCTGCAGAAAATGTTAACTTGCGCTGATGGTTGGTGTAAGAAATGGCGCCTTTCTATTAACCCAAAAAAGACAGAGGTTATGGAATTTAGAAAACCTGGTAGGAAAAGAAGTGAATATCAATTTCACTTTGGCTGTAACAAACTTCAATTCACAAGCAAGTATAAATACCTTGGACTCTTCCTCGATGAACATATGTAATTTTTACACGGGACATCAGTGCTAGCAGACTCGGCAAGTAGAGCTCTAGGAGGTATTATTGGCAAAACCAAAGTCTTAAGATATATGGGCTACGCTACATATACTCAGTTGTACCAGTCATGTGTCTGTCCTATCTTGGATTACTCCTCTGGAGTCTGGGGTTTCAGGTACTTTAACAAAAGTGTAAGTGTGCATAATAGGGCCATTAGATATTTTCTGGGAGTCCACAAATTTGCCCCTATAACTGCTGTTAATGGTGATATGGGATGGATACCGTGTGAAGTGAGGTGGAAGATTAATGTGATAAACCTGTGGAACAGAATGCTTGACCTGCCAGATGACAGAGTGGCAAGTAGAATTTTCAGGTGGGATGTTTTAATAGGAGGTTATTGGGCACTGGAAGTGTCCGATCTTCTCCAGGAGCATGGACTTGAACATCTCTACATCCACAGGCAGAGGGTGAATGTGGGGATGTTCAAGGAACTGGCCATGATGAAATATAGAGCTAAATGGTTGGAAGAAATCAATGACAAACCTAAATTACGTACATATTGTCAGTTTAAAACTGTGTATGAATTTGAAAAATATGTTGCGTATGATCTATCTAAGAGTCAGCGATCACTGTGTGCACAGTTTCGCTCGGGAATATTGCCACTACATATTGAAACGGGACGATACGTTGGAACAGAAGTAGAACAAAGACTATGTGGTTATTGTGACCTTGGTGAAGTGGAGGATGAAACCCACTTTTTATTGTACTGCCCATTTTATCATGATTTAAGAAAACATCTATTTGACAAAGTACATGTAGGTCTGTCCCTGGATAATAATTTAGTTAAATATTTATTTGATAACCACACATTCGCAATTTCAAATTTTATCCATAAAGCCTGGAACCGAAGAAAACATGCAACTTATGCATAGTTATACTCAGATGGATCATACCAACGTGTTCTCACCCCTAATCCTTGAGTTCTTTGTATTGAAATTACAATATTTGAGTTCACAGTATTGTCCAAGCTAAACATTCAAGTCTGTCTTCTGTTCATTCTCTTGGTGTTCTTTTCTCTCTCTCTCAGTGTTTCTTTCTCTCAATGTCTCTCTCTCTCTCTCTCTCTCTCTCTCGCCCTCCACTCTCTAGTTTGAAATGTATACAGTGTGATAATTATTGATTTTGTTTATTATGTATTATTATTATTTTTTTTTTGTGTCAGCATGTTGGCACTGGAAACATTATTTAAAATGTGTCTGAATAATCCCGTAAGGGATGGGCTGTGAGCAGCCAGACACGAAAATAAATTATTCATTCATTCATTCATTCACACCTGTGACTGACACACACCTGTGACTGGCACACACCTGTGACTGACACACACCTGTGACTGACACACACCTGTGACTGACACACACACCTGTGACTGACACACACCTGTGACTGACACACACACCTGTGACTGACACACACCTGTGACTGACACACACCTGTGACTGACACACACACCTGTGACTGACACACACACCTGTGACTGACACACACCTGTGACTGACACACACCTGTGACTGACACACACACCTGTGACTGACACACACCTGTGACTGACACACACACCTGTGACTGACACACACCAGTGACTGACACACACCAGTGACTGACACACACCTGTGACTGACACACACCTGTGACTGACACACACACCTGTGACTGACACACACCTGTGACTGACACACACCTGTGACTGACACACACCTGTGACTGACACACACACACCTGTGACTGACACACACACCTGTGACTGACACACACCTGTGACTGACACACACCTGTGACTGACACACACACACCTGTGACTGACACACACACCTGTGACTGACACACACCTGTGACTGACACACACCTGCCTGCAAATGGTACCAGGGCTCAAATAATGCTGCCACTCTGCATAATGGAACAGCAGCTTCACTTGCCCTGTTGAACAGGACAAACGTGGCATCTTTCCATGGGGTCAGTGTTGCTGCTTGGAGCATCAACACTAAGTCAACAAAGTTGCAGAACCCATGTTCAGGTGTCAGTCACACACACACACACACACACACACACACACACACACACACACACACACACACACACACCTCTCAGCAGGTGTGTGCTGGCAGGTCGCTCAAAACGAGTGATTACCAACAGAAGCATATTGGGGGATTTTGGCAATGTTTTTGGAGGCGCTATACCACACGTTTAGCTGTGTTGCTCATTCCACAAATGCACGATCCTTACAAGCTGTACCTCGTTGTAAAGGTGACTAATCAACGATAAAAATGATATAAAACATTAATTAGGGCTGTCAACTTTCCTCAGTAATTATATTCGAATATTGGTCTTAAACATTGGCAGATATTCGAATATATTTGAATATTATTATTATTTAAGTGTTTTTTTTACAGAAACAATACAAAAAAACAATGTATCGAGTGCTCGGATCCAATAAAACATATCTTTTGTTTGTTTTTATAACTTGATACATTGTTTGTGACGCATGGTGCTTCAGGCGTACCTTTCTCTGGTCGCGGGCCAGCGGTAGGCTCCTGATTGGTTCTTTGCGGAAGCGGCGCTTTGTCCTGATTGGCTCTCGGAGGCAGCGGCGCCCCCGCCGTCGTGGTGGTCTCCGGTGGCTGCTGGGCGGGTCTGGCGGTAGGCGGGGGCGCGGTCTCCTCGGACAGGACGGAGTCCAGCGCCTTCTGGGGGTCGAACCCGCACCCGACGGCCGCCTGGGTCAGGACAGAGTCCGGTACGGCATCGCCCAGGACCGCCCTCATCTGATCCAGGCATGAGTACAGCTTAGCTGTGAACACACACATATATTCATGTTAATATAAAACATACATAATGTTTAGTATCTGGTCTGGAGATCATATAACATATATTAACCCATTAAGACCGGGAACTCATGTGTGTCATTTTAAGATTTCTTCGGCTTTTCAAAAATAGCAGATCTACAAGCTCATATCGCGGCAGGCAGCGAGTGCCACGCTATGAGCTTGTAGATCTGCTATTTTTTTTAAATCATGAAACTTTGTGCAAATCTTTACAAATGTATGTTGTTGCTACGTCAGTGGTTCCATGTCAAGGACCCCCAAAATTATGTATTTGGCGACCGACCCCCGTCTCAAAATATGTTGTTCCAGGGACCCCCCCCAGAAGCACAGATTGGAGTTAAAAATGTTCGCTTTAAAACATATATATTCAAAGATTTTCAAAAAAATATTTTCTTTTTTTTTGCAGATCTACAAGCTCATAGTGCGACACTCACTAGCGCCGTGCTATGAGCTTGTAGATCTGCTATTTTTGAAGAGCCAAATAAATCTTAAAATGACACAGATTTGTTCCCGGTCTTAATGGGTTAATGGTCTAGAGATACAATAAAACATACATAATGTTTAGTAATTCAACTCATGTTTTTTTTTCATGAATGCATGCACTACTTCATCATACTAGTGTTACACAAAAGTAGCAAAAATAAACGATCTACAAGCTCACAATGCGACACGTTCTGAGCTTGTAGATTGCTATTTTCACTATTTATTGGTTTATATTGAAAGTTTGTGTGTGTGTGTGTGTGTGTGTGTGTGTGTGTGTGTGTGTGTGTGTGTGTGTGTGTGTGTGTGTGTGTGTGTGTGTGTGTGTGTGTGTGTGTGTGTGTGTGTGTGTGTGTGTGTGTGTGTGTGAGTGAGAGGGATGGGACGAAAAGTCGATTTTTCGACTCATGCTTTGTCTCGATTCTAAAAATAAAAATTCCTTTTTGTTAATGACTTTTATATATGTTTTCTTATATACATACGGCTTGAGTCTGTAACAACAACATGTCTCATGCGAGTCACCATTGCAGAGCGATCGCGCATGGAGAATGACTCGCTTTGCCCACTGTAAAAAGTTAAGGAGATACAGAGGTTTTTAGCAAGGAGGTAGAATGGAAGCGGATGGGAGCCAGATTGTTTGGCACGGTGATCCATCTGTCCCTGCTTACTTCTTAGAGCAGTGGTTCTCAAACTTTTTCATGTCAAGGACCCCCAAATTGACACTTATTAGCCTGCGGACCCCCATTTCAAAAGATATGCTAGGGACCCCCATAAGAGAAGATGTTTTCCGGCTCTAGCAGTGATTCTCAACCATTTTAATTTCAAGGACCCCCAGTTTGACATGCATTAGGCTACAGACCCCCATTTAATGGCATTTCTATCTCTGGGACCCCAATTCACATTGTAAAACCAATGTTAATTTAACTCTGAGAGTGTACAAATGGTTCCATTTGTACACTCTCAGAATTACAGACCCATAAGGGTCCATTTGGTTCCTATAAATCATTTAGCTGGGGACCCCCTGGTATCCCCTCAAGTACCCCCGGGGGTCCCCGGACCCCACTTTGAGAACCAATGTCTTAGAGTGTTCATGGGTGATTCCAGCCCCCCCCCCCCCCCTTGTGGAAAAAAAGAAAAAAACAAAAAGACTGATTTCACGTAGATTTACGTTTTTTTGGCTTTTTGGCACTCCACGGGTGTATTTGCATAAACGTAATATTACGTTTTTGGCACTCAATGTGTTAACTGCTGTGCAGCAACAAAAAAAGAAGAAAAATCGATCAACACATCGATAAATGACTTGCAAAATATGAGTCGTTTCCCATCCCTAGTGTGTGTGTGTGTGTGTCTGTGTCTGTGTGTCTGTGTGTGTGTGTGTGTGTGTGTGTGTGTGTGTGTGTGTGTGTGTGTGTGTGTCTGAGTGTGTGTGTGTGTGTGTGTGTGTGTGTGTGTGTGTGTGTGTGTGTGTGTGTGTGTGTGTGTGTGTGTGTGTGTGTGTGTGTGTGTGTGTGTGTGTGTGTGTGTGTGTGTTAAAGGCCTTACCCTGGTCCAGGGGGTCCAGCAGTGAGCTGATGGTTGGTGATGTAGGGTTCATCTCCTCATCCTCAAACTCTTCCTCGTCGACTCGCTCCACGTTGGGAGCCTGTTGTCTCTCGTGTCTCGACGAGTAGATGAACTGGGCCGCTATGGGTGGGGAAAGTACTCACATGTTTTACTTAAGTAAAAGTATCAATACTGCAATGCAGAAATACTCTGTTACAAGTAGAAGTTCGGAATTCAAAATGTGCTTGAGTAAGAGTACAAAAGTATTGGTATCAAAATGTAATTAAAGTACCAAAAGTAAAAGCACTCATTGTGTAGAATGTCCCATTTCACAAGTTTTCAAATGCATAAAAATCTTTTGAAAATAGCAGATCTACAAGCTCACAATGCACCTGTCCAAACTCCCGAAAATGCTCTTGCATAAGCGCTCGTATATTTTGAAAATAGCAGATCTACAAGCTCACAGCGTGTCGCATTGACGTGTTGTGAGGGCCAATGTCTCTGGATAAGAGCCTACATGGTGAACACAGTCCAGTGACAGACAGTGGCCCTCATTTATCAGCGGAGCGTATAAACCGCCTTATATTTTTCCATATATTCGGCCGTACACCAACGTCAAAGTCACATTTATCAACGGATCCTACACAGCCGATCCGAGCGTACATTGGGTCGCAGCCTTGATAAATGTCACGGCTGAAACCGAGCGTCATTTAAATAACACGCTCTTAAATATTCTGGAAACACCCCGATTTTACGACATGAAGAACCAAAAAAAGAAAGAGTTTCGCCGGCTCGAATACGTTTGTATATTAATGTATTTAACCCATGCCGAGCAGTGCACGTTTATATGACATAACTCCATAACATAGGACAAGCTACTGTAAGTTTGTAGACCTCACTGTCCATGAAAAGGTGGCCGGGAGTCCGGAAAATGCGCTCGCAGAAGCGCTCGTATATTTTTCAAATAGCCAATGCAGCCAGATCTGCAAGCTTAACCTAATGACTGTTAAAGCAGTTTGTTTAAATTACTTTATAAAATGTTATATTTTCACAGGGATTATTTATTAGTGTAGATATACTTTTAGGAGTGGATATATGTGTCCAGATGCCTCTCATACAATGTTGCTCCACAGGTCTAGAATGGAATAAACGGGCGCAGCCAAAGTCAACAACTGGTCTCGACCAGACGTGAGATTTCAGCGTACGGTAGGATGAAGCCCACGCCAGGATATATTGATAAATATCGAAAGGTGCGGTGATCTCGCCGTACGCCCATTATTTGGGCTGCACCGCGTTGATAAATGAGGGCCAGTGTCAATGGATAAGAGCCTACATGGTGAACACACTGGCCCTCATTTATCAACGCGGTGCAGCCCGAATAATGAGCGTACGGCGTGATCACCGCACCTTTCGGCATTTATCAATATATCCTGACGTGGGCTTCATCCTACTTTACGCTGAGATCTCACGTCTGGTCGAGACCAGTTGTTGACTTTGGCTGCGCCCATTTATTCCATTGTAGACCTGCGGAGCAACATTGTATGAGAGGCATCTGGACACATATATCCACTCCTAAAAGTATATCTACACTAATAAATAATCCCTGTGAAAATATAACATTAAGATAATTGAATTTGTCTATTGAAATGTTGTATTTTATTGGCTGCTTTAAAAAGCTTTTCTGTACCATATGTTTTTTTAATGCTGAATACTGCTGCAGAAAAATCCAATCAACAAAGTTTAAAAAAAAAAAAGAAAATATAACATTATAAATTAATTTAAACAAACTGCTTTAACAGTCATTCAGATAAGATTGTATATCTGGCTGCATTGAAAATAGCAAATCTACAAGCTCACAAGCCAGCGTCGCATCGCATCGCGACGCGTTGTGAGCTTGTAGATCTGCTATTTTCAAAATAACGAGCGCTTTTGCGTCGGGAGTCGCGCGGTCGGGACAGTGAGGTCTACGAACTTACAATAGCTTGTCCTATGGTATGGAGTTATGTCATAGAGAGTTATATAGGTTACAACCTGGCTGGGTTAAGGATATAAACCTGACGATCCAATCTCTTATAACGTGGGTGGCGGCACGGGATCACTGCAGTCTGCAGACCGCCCGAGTCTCATGGGGAATACATAATGCTTTAGTGTAACTATCGAACGCACACTGCTCGGTATGGGGTAAATAAATATACAAACGTATTCCATTCATGGCGATGTGATTGGTAGGCCTATCATAATATGTCATTCATGTAGGCTACAAGCCTACTGACTGACAAAGATTGCACCGTAACGGATTATGAAAGACGCAGTTGGGCGCATGTCTGTGTGTGAGAGAGCGAGAGAGAGAGGGGGGCGTGTGCATGTGTGCGTGCGTGCCTGTGTGTGTGTGTGTGTGTGTGTGTGTGTGTGTGTGTGTGTGTGTGTGTGGGGTGTGTTTATGTGACTTGACAGGCAGTGAGGCGAGGCGAGCCGGCTAAGCTCTTTCTTTGGTCGTATTCTGGTTCTTCATGTCGTAAAATCGGGGTGTTTCGAGAATATTTAAGGGCGTGTTATTTAAATGACGCTCGTTTTCAGACATCAGATTTATCAAGGCTGGGACCAAATGTACGCTGGGATCAGCTGTGTAGGATGCGTTGATAAATGAGGGCCAGTGTCTCTGGATTAGAGCCTACATGGTGAACACAGTGTCTCTGGATAAGAGCCTACATGGTGAACACAGTGTCTCTGGATTAGAGCCTACATGGTGAACACAGTGTCTCTGGATAAGAGCCTACATGGTGAACACAGTGTCTAGATTAGAGCCTACATGGTGAACACAGTGTCTCTGGATTAGAGCCTACATGGTGAACACAGTGTCTAGATTAGAGCCTACATGGTGAACACAGTGTCTCTGGATTAGAGCCTACATGGTGAACACAGTGTCTAGATTAGAGCCTACATGGTGAACACAGTGTCTCTGGATTAGAGCCTACATGGTGAACACAGTGTCTAGATTAGAGCCTACATGGTGAACACAGTGTCTCTGGATAAGAGCCTACATGGTGAACACAGTGTCTGGATTAGAGCCTACATGGTGAACACAGTGTCTGGATTAGAGCCTACATGGTGAACACAGTGTCTCTGGATAAGAGCCTACATGGTGAACACAGTGTCTGGATTAGAGCCTACATGGTGAACACAGTGTCTCTGGATAAGAGCCTACATGGTGAACACAGTGTCTGGATAAGAGCCTACATGGTGAACACAGTGTCTCTGGATAAGAGCCTACATGGTGAACACAGTGTCTCTGGATTAGAGCCTACATGGTGAACACAGTGTCTCTGGATTAGAGCCTACATGGTGAACACAGTGTCTCTGGATTAGAGCCTACATGGTGAACACAGTGTCTAGATTAGAGCCTACATGGTGAACACAGTGTCTCTGGATAAGAGCCTACATGGTGAACACAGTGTCTGGATTAGAGCCTACATGGTGAACACAGTGTCTAGATTAGAGCCTACATGGTGAACACAGTGTCTCTGGATAAGAGCCTACATGGTGAACACAGTGTCTCTGGATTAGAGCCTACATGGTGAACACAGTGTCTGGATAAGAGCCTACATGGTGAACACAGTGTCTAGATTAGAGCCTACATGGTGAACACAGTGTCTGGATAAGAGCCTACATGGTGAACACAGTGTCTGGATAAGAGCCTACATGGTGAACACAGTGTCTGGATAAGAGCCTACATGGTGAACACAGTTGCCCTCATTTATCAACGCAGCGTATAAACCGCCATATATTTTTCCATATATTCGGCCGTACACCAACGTCGAAGTCACATTTATCAAAGGATCCTACACAGCTGATCCGAGCGTACATTTGGTCCCAGCGTTGATAAATGTCACGGCTGAAACCGAGCGTCATTTAAATAACACGCCCTTAAATATTCTCAAAACGCCCCGATTTTACGACATGAAGACGAACCAGAATACGACCAAAGACATGAAAAGCCAATAAGAAATACTTTCCCCCGATCGCTTCGCTTCATCTCGCCGCACACGCACACGCCCCTCTCTCTCTCTCTCTCACACACACACACACACACACACACACACACACACACACACACACTCCGTACCGTAGCGGTACAATCTAATTGTCACGTAGGCTTGTAGCCTACATGAATGACATATTATGAAACCAATTACATCGCCATGAATGGAATACGTTTGTATATTTATTTATTTACCCCATACCGAGCAGTGCGCGTTCCAAGTTACACTAAAGCAGTCATGTAGTAGGCTATATTCCCCATGAGACTCGGGCGGTCTGCAGACTGCAGTGATCCCGCGCCGCCCACGTTATAAGAGATTGGAGCGTCAGGTTTATATCCTTAACCCAGCCAGGTTGTAGTCTATATAACTCCCTATGACATAACTCCATACCATAGGACAAGCTACTGTAAGTTAGTAGACCTCACTGTCCCGACCGCGCGACTCCCGACGCAAAAGCGCTCGTTGTTTTGAAAATAGCAGATCTACAAGCTCACAACGCGTCACGATGCGATGCTGGCTTGTGAGCTTGTAGATTTGCTATTTTCAATGCAGCCAGATCTACAATCTTATCTGAATGACTGCTAAAGCAGTTCGTTTAAATTAATGTATAATGTTATATTTTCACAGGGATTATTTATTAGTGTAGATATACATTTAGGAGTGGATATATGTGTCCAGATGCCTGTCAGACTGTCAGACAATGCTGCTCCGCAGGTCTAGGATGAAATAAACGGGTGCAGCCAACGTCAACAACTGGTCTCGACCAGACGTGAGATCTCAGCGTACCGTAGGATAAAGCCCACGTCAGGATATATTGATAAATGCCGAAAATTGCGGTGAAAACGCCGTACGCCCATTATTTGGGCTGCACCGCGTTGATAAATGAGGGCCAGTGTCTCTGGATTAGAGCCTACATGGTGAACACAGTGTCTCTGGATAAGAGCCTACATGGTGAACACAGTGTCTCTGGATAAGAGCCTACATGGTGAACACAGTGTCTCTGGATAAGAGCCTACATGGTGAACACAGTGTCTCTGGATAAGAGCCTACATGGTGAACACATTGTCTAGATTAGAGCCTACATGGTGAACACAGTGTCTCTGGATAAGAGCCTACATGGTGAACACAGTGTCTCTGGATAAGAGCCTACATGGTGAACACAGTGTCTGGATTAGAGCCTACATGGTGAACACAGTGTCTCTGGATAAGAGCCTACATGGTGAACACAGTGTCTCTGGATAAGAGCCTACATGGTGAACACATTGTCTGGATTAGAGCCTACATGGTGAACACAGTGTCTCTGGATAAGAGCCTACATGGTGAACACAGTGTCTCTGGATAAGAGCCTACATGGTGAACACAGTGTCTCTGGATAAGAGCCTACATGGTGAACACATTGTCTGGATTAGAGCCTACATGGTGAACACAGTGTCTCTGGATAAGAGCCTACATGGTGAACACAGTGTCTCTGGATTAGAGCCTACATGGTGAACACAGTGTCTCTGGATAAGAGCCTACATGGTGAACACAGTGTCTCTGGATAAGAGCCTACATGGTGAACACATTGTCTGGATTAGAGCCTACATGGTGAACACAGTGTCTCTGGATAAGAGCCTACATGGTGAACACAGTGTCTCTGGATAAGAGCCTACATGGTGAACACAGTGTCTCTGGATAAGAGCCTACATGGTGAACACAGTGTCTCTGGATAAGAGCCTACATGGTGAACACATTGTCTGGATTAGAGCCTACATGGTGAACACAGTGTCTCTGGATTAGAGCCTACATGGTGAACACAGTGTCTCTAGATTAGAGCCTACATGGTGAACACAGTGTCTCTGGATTAGAGCCTACATGGTGAACACAGTGTCTCTGGATTAGAGCCTACATGGTGAACACAGTGTCTCTGGATTAGAGCCTACATGGTGAACACAGTGTCTAGATTAGAGCCTACATGGTGAACACAGTGTCTCTGGATAAGAGCCTACATGGTGAACACAGTGTCTGGATTAGAGCCTACATGGTGAACACAGTGTCTAGATTAGAGCCTACATGGTGAACACAGTGTCTCTGGATAAGAGCCTACATGGTGAACACAGTGTCTCTGGATTAGAGCCTACATGGTGAACACAGTGTCTAGATTAGAGCCTACATGGTGAACACAGTGTCTCTGGATAAGAGCCTACATGGTGAACACAGTGTCTGGATTAGAGCCTACATGGTGAACACAGTGTCTAGATTAGAGCCTACATGGTGAACACAGTGTCTCTGGATAAGAGCCTACATGGTGAACACAGTGTCTCTGGATTAGAGCCTACATGGTGAACACAGTGTCTCTGGATTAGAGCCTACATGGTGAACACAGTGTCTCTGGATTAGAGCCTACATGGTGAACACAGTGTCTAGATTAGAGCCTACATGGTGAACACAGTGTCTCTGGATAAGAGCCTACATGGTGAACACAGTGTCTGGATTAGAGCCTACATGGTGAACACAGTGTCTAGATTAGAGCCTACATGGTGAACACAGTGTCTCTGGATAAGAGCCTACATGGTGAACACAGTGTCTCTGGATTAGAGCCTACATGGTGAACACAGTGTCTGGATAAGAGCCTACATGGTGAACACAGTGTCTAGATTAGAGCCTACATGGTGAACACAGTGTCTGGATAAGAGCCTACATGGTGAACACAGTTGCCCTCATTTATCAACGCAGCGTATAAACCGCCATATATTTTTCCATATATTCGGCCGTACACCAACGTCGAAGTCACATTTATCAAAGGATCCTACACAGCTGATCCGAGCGTACATTTGGTCCCAGCGTTGATAAATGTCACGGCTGAAACCGAGCGTCATTTAAATAACACGCCCTTAAATATTCTCAAAACGCCCCGATTTTACGACATGAAGACGAACCAGAATACGACCAAAGACATGAAAAGCCAATAAGAAATACTTTCCCCCGATCGCTTCGCTTCATCTCGCCGCACACGCACACGCCCCTCTCTCTCTCTCTCTCACACACACACACACACACACACACACACACACACACACACTCCGTACCGTAGCGGTACAATCTAATTGTCACGTAGGCTTGTAGCCTACATGAATGACATATTATGAAACCAATTACATCGCCATGAATGGAATACGTTTGTATATTTATTTATTTACCCCATACCGAGCAGTGCGCGTTCCAAGTTACACTAAAGCAGTCATGTAGTAGGCTATATTCCCCATGAGACTCGGGCGGTCTGCAGACTGCAGTGATCCCGCGCCGCCCACGTTATAAGAGATTGGAGCGTCAGGTTTATATCCTTAACCCAGCCAGGTTGTAGTCTATATAACTCCCTATGACATAACTCCATACCATAGGACAAGCTACTGTAAGTTAGTAGACCTCACTGTCCCGACCGCGCGACTCCCGACGCAAAAGCGCTCGTTGTTTTGAAAATAGCAGATCTACAAGCTCACAACGCGTCACGATGCGATGCTGGCTTGTGAGCTTGTAGATTTGCTATTTTCAATGCAGCCAGATCTACAATCTTATCTGAATGACTGCTAAAGCAGTTCGTTTAAATTAATGTATAATGTTATATTTTCACAGGGATTATCTATTAGTGTAGATATACATTTAGGAGTGGATATATGTGTCCAGATGCCTGTCAGACTGTCAGACAATGCTGCTCCGCAGGTCTAGGATGAAATAAACGGGTGCAGCCAACGTCAACAACTGGTCTCGACCAGACGTGAGATCTCAGCGTACCGTAGGATAAAGCCCACGTCAGGATATATTGATAAATGCCGAAAATTGCGGTGAAAACGCCGTACGCCCATTATTTGGGCTGCACCGCGTTGATAAATGAGGGCCAGTGTCTCTGGATTAGAGCCTACATGGTGAACACAGTGTCTCTGGATAAGAGCCTACATGGTGAACACAGTGTCTCTGGATAAGAGCCTACATGGTGAACACAGTGTCTCTGGATAAGAGCCTACATGGTGAACACAGTGTCTCTGGATAAGAGCCTACATGGTGAACACATTGTCTGGATTAGAGCCTACATGGTGAACACAGTGTCTCTGGATAAGAGCCTACATGGTGAACACAGTGTCTGGATTAGAGCCTACATGGTGAACACAGTGTCTCTGGATTAGAGCCTACATGGTGAACACAGTGTCTGGATTAGAGCCTACATGGTGAACACAGTGTCTGGATTAGAGCCTACATGGTGAACACAGTGTCTGGATTAGAGCCTACATGGTGAACACAGTGTCTGGATTAGAGCCTACATGGTGAACACAGTGTCTGGATTAGAGCCTACATGGTGAACACAGTGTCTGGATTAGAGCCTACATGGTGAACACAGTGTCTCTGGATTAGAGCCTACATGGTGAACACAGTGTCTCTGGATAAGAGCCTACATGGTGAACACAGTGTCTCTAGATTAGAGCCTACATGGTGAACACAGTGTCTAGATTAGAGCCTACATGGTGAACACAGTGTCTCTGGATTAGAGCCTACATGGTGAACACAGTGTCTCTGGATAAGAGCCTACATGGTGAACACAGTGTCTCTGGATTAGAGCCTACATGGTGAACACAGTGTCTAGATTAGAGCCTACATGGTGAACACAGTGTCTCTGGATTAGAGCCTACATGGTGAACACAGTGTCTGGATTAGAGCCTACATGGTGAACACAGTGTCTCTGGATTAGAGCCTACATGGTGAACACAGTGTCTGGATTAGAGCCTACATGGTGAACACAGTGTCTAGATTAGAGCCTACATGGTGAACACAGTGTCTAGATTAGAGCCTACATGGTGAACACAGTGTCTCTGGATTAGAGCCTACATGGTGAACACAGTGTCTCTGGATAAGAGCCTACATGGTGAACACAGTGTCTCTAGATTAGAGCCTACATGGTGAACACAGTGTCTCTGGATAAGAGCCTACATGGTGAACACAGTGTCTGGATTAGAGCCTACATGGTGAACACAGTGTCTCTGGATAAGAGCCTACATGGTGAACACAGTGTCTAGATTAGAGCCTACATGGTGAACACAGTGTCTAGATTAGAGCCTACATGGTGAACACAGTGTCTCTGGATTAGAGCCTACATGGTGAACACAGTGTCTGGATAAGAGCCTACATGGTGAACACAGTGTCTAGATTAGAGCCTACATGGTGAACACAGTGTCTAGATTAGAGCCTACATGGTGAACACAGTGTCTCTGGATAAGAGCCTACATGGTGAACACAGTGTCTAGATTAGAGCCTACATGGTGAACACAGTGTCTAGATTAGAGCCTACATGGTGAACACAGTGTCTCTGGATTAGAGCCTACATGGTGAACACAGTGTCTCTGGATTAGAGCCTACATGGTGAACACAGTGTCTCTAGATTAGAGCCTACATGGTGAACACAGTGTCTCTAGATTAGAGCCTACATGGTGAACACAGTGTCTCTAGATTAGAGCCTACATGGTGAACACAGACAGGAGAACCTACCTGTAGCAGGTGAGATGCAGTAGTCATCGTCTGCAGACTGGCCGTACAGGTCATCATCCTCAAAGTCTGTGGAGGAGGGAGAGTGACATGTTATTATCTCATACATACATACATACATACAGGACTACCGATTTGTTATGACAAAGACCGGAAAGAATAAATCTCTCCGGACATCCTGATCGGTTGATAAAGACACGGCAGTTCATTAATTATCATCGCAAATCAGGCACATTTCAAATCCTCTGCTTTGCAAGCTCTCTCTCTCTCTGGAGAGAGAGGTAGAAAGAAAGAGTGTGTCACACGCTGGTAAGTTACACCTATTTCCTCTTAATAATAACCAGTGTAAAATGTGCTGCATTGGGCGGTAAATGGGAGACACTTTCTTGTGAGTAAAGTTGGCAAGTTGCCCTACAGTTTAACAACAGTGCAGGTTGAAGATGAAATCTAACACAGATGCGTAAATACTCTTCACAACAGCTATAGGCTACTGCAACTATGGCATCGAGCTGAAACACGACGTTAATCATAATCGTGGACCTATTTTTAACTATGAGGTGGACGCGTTAAAACGTTACCACTTTGAACTGAATAGCTCTATGAGGAGACGACACGATTCTCACAACTCATCAACTTTCCCACGGCTGTCCCAACTAGACGCACGGACGGCATCTACTGCCTAACTATACATTATAACCTCCTGTGAGTGAGTAGTGGTCTATATTTATTGCCCTAACAGGTCAGCTGAGCCACGTCATGAAGGATTCATCTGAAATGCCCAATTTTGTGCAGTGCCCTTTGATTAGAAAATGCATTCAAACGCAATTGATTATTGAGAAACCATTACGCACGCGGCATGCGCAAATGGTACAGTAGGTAGTTAATGTATTTGTGTAAGATGACCCTGCTATATAAAATGTGTATATTGATTGATTGATGTACTTTATTTAGTAAGACATGTGAACATCAGTACATGGAAGTACAAATGCAAAATACAAGGTCTACTAAACTGGTAGACTCATTAAGCACTGAGCTTGTTTAAGATGAGATCCCCATGCACAAAAATCATGATGACATATAAGATATATATATATATATATA
>NC_139953.1:50025814-50033314 GCF_963454915.1 Gymnoscopelus microlampas | reverse complement strand
CAGAAGTCTGAAGAGCATTCTCTTCTAAAACAAGCAACTAAGAGTATACCTAGTGCTAAAGTAAAAGTATAATATATCAGCTACCTACTTTCTTAAACACACATGCAACACACAAACACACCAATTTTCAATACTTTTACTTCTACTCCACTACATCTCGGACTACAATTATTTGAAACATTTAGTTAGTAGTTACTTTATAGATTTTGATTATTATTACCAAACAATAACATACGTTAACCGCTACATACATTTCGGCCATTTGAAAATAGCCGATCTACAAGCTCACAATGCGTCGCATCGCGACGCATTGTGAGCATTGTGAGTATTGATACTTTTACTTAAGTAAAACATGTGAGTACTTTTCCCACCACTGATCGTACCATACTGTTGCTCCGTCACTATTTCAGAAGAACTTTCCCCTGACAGGCTCTGTGCAGGGCAGCCATATTGGAAAGAAAATTGGGCCTCTGCCTTACTTCCCTCACGGGTGTTACCAATGACACCAACGAAGGCTCTGTTCCATTTAGTGTGGCACGGTGGTTCTCCATAACTCTGAGAGTGTACAAATGGAACCAAATGGACCCTTAGGGGTCCATGTGGTTCCATTTGTACACTCTCAGAGTTACTCACCCAAAAGGGGTCCATTTGGAACCCCCTCAAGGACCCATGAGGGTCCCTGGACCACACTTTGAGACCCACTGGTGTAGCAGAGTGTTTCCAGTGAGTCAACACCCTGACTCTGTTTGACCAGAATGGAACAGAGCCTTCATTAAAGGGATAGTTCACCCCCAAAATGACTTTTTTTTTTCATATGGATTAATCACCTCATGGAGACTTGAATTCACAGATATTTGTTTAGTTTTTGTCTCATTCCGAAGACAATAATTTGATGACCGGCAGCGGTTCCGGTGCAAAAAGAGTCTCCCTTGTGTCTCCTACTGGAACCACTACTACCGGTCCACTGGTCATCAATATATTGTCTTCTTAGGAATGAGACAAAAACAAAAAAATCTTGGGTGAACTATCCCTTTAAGTGTCATTGGTATGACGCCTGTGTAGGAAGTAAGGAAGAGGACCACGTTTCTTTCTGTTGTGCATATAGAGCTTATCGGCCACAGTAATAACTCCAATTACAATACAACCTCAACAAGTGGGTCAGAGATGATGATGTTGTGTGTGTGTGTGTGTGTGTGTGTGTGTGTGTGTGTGTGTGTGTGTGTGTGTGTGTGTGTGTGCGCGCGTGCGTGCGTGCGTGTGCGTGTGCGTGTGCGTGTGCGTGTGCGTGTGTGTGTGTGTGTGTGTGCGCGTGTGTGTGTGTGAGTGAGTGTGTGTGTGTACGTGCGTGTGCGTGTGCGTGTGCGTGTGCGTGTGTGTGTGTGTGTGTGTGTGTGTGTGTACACAGGTGTGTGGGTTATGATGCCAACAGGTGATTGCATCCTGGTAACATGAGATAATATGTCGTATCTTGTGATATAATGTGACGCAAATACATAATGATAATTTGGGGGTGGTCCTTGACATGAAAATGTTTTGAGAACCACTCGCATAAGTGATTGGACACGCCGCTGTGTGTGTGTGTGTGTGTGTGTGTGTGTGTGTGTGTGTGTGTGTGTGTGTGCGTGCGTGCGTGCGTGCGTGCGTGCGTGCGTGCGTGCGTGCGTGCGTGCGTACGTGCGTGTGCGTGCGTGCGTGCGTGTGTGTGTGTGGCCCCTCCATCAGGCTGAGCGGACCGGGACAATAGCAGAGGCTCCTGGGTTGATGTTAATCGTAAGCGATCAGGACAATAGAGAGAGGAGAGGCTCCTCAGGGAGGAGAGGCTCCAAGTACAATAAGGAGAAACTCAACCTCTGAGGAGGAGGAGGAGCGTCCAGAGCAGACCAGACTGAATGCTTGACCGACCGACTGACCGACCGGCCCTTTACAGACTGGGAAACACTGCTGTTGCCAGATCTTGGGAGAGAAACAAGAATAGCAGATCTACAAGCTCAGTGGCGTGCACAGACATTTTGAGGGGCAGGTGCTCAAGTAAATTATACTTTTTTTTGTTTACTTGGTCTGCTCTTTTATCCCTCTACACCTATACCTCTTTGCCAAAAATAGCCGATCTACAAGCTCACAACGCCTCGCAGCGCGAGGCGTTGTGGGCTTGTAGATCGGCTATTTTTGGCTAAAGTTCTCCTCAGAAAAGGGATGCTAGGTTTCGAGTGGTTATGGTAAAAAGAAAAATCATATCACATAAAGATTTGGCGGACCCCCTGTAGTAACTCTGAGGACCCCCTAGGGGTCCCGGACCCCCTGTTGAAGACCCCTGCTGTAAACTGAAAAACATTTTTTTTAAAAACACTTTTTCAAAAGGGCGCTTCTGGTCAAGAGGGCAAAGGGCAGGTGCTCTAGCACCACCTAGAGTCTATCTGTGCACGTCCCTGATGAGCAGCTCATTGTAGATCTGCTATTCTTGTTTCGTGGACAGTTCTTATGAAAATGAAGCCAAAAGAAGTGACTCGTAATAAGGCTGAAGTAGTTCTATAGTAGTGACTATAGTAGTGACTATAGTAATAAGGCTGAAGTAGTTCTATAGTAGTGACTATAGTAATAAGGCTGAAGTAGTTCTATAGTAGTGACTATAGTAGTGACTATAGTAGTGACTATAGTAATAAGGCTGAAGTAGTTCTATAGTAGTGACTATAGTAGTGACTATAGTAATAAGGCTGAAGTAGTTCTATAGTAGTGACTATAGTAGTGACTATAGTAGTGACTATAGTAATAAGGCTGAAGTAGTTCTATAGTAGTGACTATAGTAGTGACTATAGTAATAAGGCTGAAGTAGTTCTATAGTAGTGACTATAGTAATAAGGCTGAAGTAGTTCTATAGTAGTGACTATAGTAGTGACTATAGTAGTGACTATAGTAATAAGGCTGAAGTAGTTCTATAGTAGTGACTATAGTAGTGACTATAGTAATAAGGCTGAAGTAGTTCTATAGTAGTGACTATAGTAGTGACTATAGTAATAAGGCTGAAGTAGTTCTATAGTAGTGACTATAGTAGTGACTATAGTAATAAGGCTGAAGTAGTTCTATAGTAGTGACTATAGTAGTGACTATAGTAATAAGGCTGAAGTAGTTCTATAGTAGTGACTATAGTAGTGACTATAGTAATAAGGCTGAAGTAGTTCTATAGTATGGGGCAGAGTCATGGAAAGTGACACAGGCCATTTGTCACAAGCTGGACGTGTTTCAGACAAGATGCCTCAGACGAATACTAAGGATATTCTGGCCCATGACCGTCTCCAATGAAAACCTTTACCGGAGCACAGGCTTGACCCCACTGTCAAGTGTCATCAAGCTCAAAAGATGGATGTGGATAGGTCACGTGTGCAGAATGGACCCAAGTGCCATCCCAAGGGTAGCCATGAGATGGACACCACCAGGGAAGAGAAAAAGAGGCCGACCCAAAGAGACCTGGAGAAGATCTGTGGAGAAAGAGATGAAAGAACTTGGATGGACCTGGGGCCAAGTGCAGCACTGGGCAGTAGACAGACAGCATTGGCGTTCATTGGTGAAGACCTTATGTGCTATCCAGCACGAAGAGGATTAAGTAAGTAAGTTCTATAGTAGTGACTATAGTAGTGACTATAGTAATAAGGCTGAAGTAGTTCTATAGTAGTGACTATAGTAATAAGGCTGAAGTAGTTCCCAAACCTTATGGCTTGAGACCCAAAAGAGAAATGATTAGATTTCTTTCATTTGATTTATGAAATACTTGCTTTTAATTGATGAAAAGTTATAAATCTTTTGAAATAATATCATTTACATATAATGTATTTATTTTATGTAGGAAACGGAAATAAACAACTACACTTTAGAAACAAGCCCAAATAAACAACTACACTTATAACTTATAACAACTATGCCAATAGGCCTAGCTATTTAACAAGTGATTTTATAGAAACACAATAAGCCCAAAGTCGCTTATAATAAGCAGACATGGCAACCCTGGCTGGGAATGCTCAATAGAATGCTTCAACACAAAAACAAAACATTTCAGATGATCGTCTCTACTCATCCAGAAACACAATAATAAGTGCTGCACAGTAACCACGTACACTTACTTGAGTACACAGTACTTAAGTACACATTGCTGAGCATCTGCACTTGAGTATTGGTATTTCTGGATACTTTCACTACATTTGAACGACAGATGTTATACCTTTGACTCCACTATATTTCTAGGAAGGGGGAAAAAAGTACATTTTATGAATGAACCTCTTAAGCCCTGTTTATTAGTATAGACCAGAGGTCTTCAACCAGTGGTCCGGGGACCACCAGTGGTCCTTGAGGAGGTTCAAGGTGGTCCCCCAGCTAAATGATGGAGAGTTGGTAACCAAATGAACCCTTATAGATCTTTAAGTCTTGAGAGCGTAAAATGAAACCAAATGGACCCGTACGGGTCCATTTGGTTTCATTTTACGCTCTCAAGACTTAAACTATTGTTAAACATCTGCATTACTTGATTAAATAATTGTTATTTTGATCAATGTTTTGCCTGTTATCTCTCCTATAAGGATATAAGGATAATCCCTTTAACAGGTCCGTTCATGAAAGTCCTTGCGGTCTTGTTTCCAATGAGAGCCTGTGAGCAATCAGGGGTTAAGAGTCTTGCTCAGGGACAAATTTCATTTCATCGACACATTCGATGATCTGGCCTGGAATCGTACCTGGGGCAACCAGGGCCTATGGCTCCCTAGGCGGGCTCACTAACCACTCAGCTATGGCCGCCCCATGGTGCCAACATCAATACAGCATGGAGTTGTGGACAAAATTGTATCCAACAATGACAAAATATTCAAAGTTTTGGGTCTGAGAGTCTAAATCTCATCAAACGGTGGTCCGTGGCTCAAATGCAGAATAAATAATGGGCCTTGATATGAAATGGGTTGAAAACCACTGGTATAGACTACTTCTTGTGCATGCACTTCTTTGAACTTTTGAATACTTAAAGGAATAGTTGACCAAAAAGTACTCAAACATCAATTACACACCCCATATGAAGCCTTGTCAAATTCAAACAAACTACTCCTTTAAGTCATGTACTTTGGAATATTTATAAAAGCAAGTAGCCTACTCCAATACTTTAACTCCAGTACAGATTTGACAGCAACTTTCACTTGCAGTATAGAGTAAATTATTTGACCAGGAGTATCAATACTTTGACTCAAGTACGCTGGGGTTGAGTACTTTGTAAACCACTGGCTATAGAAGGCAAGAAACAACAACAATAATAATAATAATAATAATAATGATATTAATGTCCAGGCATCCATAAAGATAATAATACAGAAGTTATGCAAACACACGCCCCCACACACACACACACACACACACACACACACACACACACACACACACACACACACACACACACACACACACACACACACACACACACACACACACACACACACACACACACACACACAGTCATTATGGGAATAAGAGTGTGTTATTCTTTTAAAGAAGCTGAAAAACAGGCTGGACCTGTTCCTAATTTAAATGGAACCCATTTTGAATAAATTCAAAAACAACACGCGCGCACGCACGCACGCACGCACGCACGCACGCACACACACACACACACACACACACACACACACACACACACACACACACACACACACACAGCGACCAGGAAGCTGTTTGGAAAGTAGAAGAACTGTAAATTATATAGTCAGTGGTGCATGGAAAAAGTACTCACATTTTGTACTTAACAATACTCAATACTGCAGTATAGAAATAGGCTATTCTGTTACAGGTAAAAGTCCGGAATTCAAAATTTACTTGAATAAAAGTGCAAAGGTATTGGTATCAAAATGTACTTAAAGTACCAACGGTAAAAGTCCTCGTTATGCAGAATGTCCCATTTCACAAGTTCAAAATGCATAAAAATCTTTTTTTAAATAGCAGATCTACAAGCTCACAATGCGTCGCATCATGTTGCATTGTGAGCTTGTAGATCGGCTATTTTCAAATGGCAGAAATGTATATGGGGCTGAAGTGGTTAATGTATGTTTTTGTAATAATAATCTAAATCTATACAAAGTAACAACATTTTTCAAATAATTGTACTGGAGGGGTTGGTGAAAGGGCCTTTCTGTGTGGAGCATGTTCTCCCCGTGTCTCCTAGGGTAGTTAATACCCTCACAAAAACATGTAGTAATCCTGGTCACTATAGAGAACCGAAGTCTGACGTAATTTACACATCCTACCTCGTTCGCGGTCCCCCAACCCCCCCCCCCCCCCCCCGTTCTGAATCCCCATAGACGTATTTTTTTTTTTTTAAGAACTGTGTTCCAGAAATAAACAAATGATCCCGGTGGTTTGACTCTTATGGATATGAAGCATCAACTGACGGTGAGAAAATGTCACTTCCGACGAATTAGTTACATTTTCTCCAGAAACAGACTGTAATCAAATATGAGTGACTGACTATCATAAACCATACAGAACCTCCTCCCTGACAATATCACAGAGACAGTTTGTTTATTTTTGGAACACAATTCTTATATGAGACGATTCTAAGATGACCCAATGTTATTCTCCATAGAGACATTACTTTACAAAACAGGGGATGAACGAGTGACGTCAGGACTTCTGTACTCTATACCGCCTCCCCCTGGTCACCCGGGGCGCCTGAAGGACGCCGTTATTCGCCGTTATTCCAACCCTGGTTGGAATAACGTGTTCCTTCCACACGCTACGTCCTGCCAGGGAACTCTCCCCTGTCAGGTGACAAGAAGGTCGGTTGGCTCTCATGCATTGAAGGAGGCATGAGCTCGGCCCTGGCCTCCCTAGGCTGTGGGGGGAGTGTAGCGCCCAGGATCACTTAGAAAATTGGCACCGGGTGAAAAAAGGGTTACAAAATTGTGGGATCGAAATAAAAAAGTATTTAAAAAATAAAAGTAATAATAATAATAATTGTAGAGGAGTAAAAGTAAAACATTTGCCTTGTACTTATTTACTTTACATGACTTTATAGTGTTTAAAAAACAGTTCCTTGTTAATAAAATAAGGTTAGGCTTTATTATACTTTATGATAAGAGGCGCCTTTTTACACGGAAAGTGAAAGTTAGCACTTGAGGTTTTGCTCTAATATTACTTTTGCCATCACCATCACTAACGTAGCCTACTGTCACAATCATCAGAAACTATACATGTGAACCAAATGGACCCTTACGGGTCTGTAACTCTGAGAGTGTACACAAGGAACCAAATGAACCCTTACGGGTCTGTAACTCTGAGAGTGTACAAATGGAACCAAATGGACCCTTACGGGTCTGTAACTCTGAGAGTGTACACATGGAACCAAATAATTGTAGTGGAGTAAAAGTACAATATTTGTCTCTGAGATGTAGTGGAAGTACTGAACATGTAAAATAGTCCAGTAAAGTAAAAAATACCTCAAAATTGTACTTAAGTAGGCCTACAGTACTTGAGTAAATG
>NC_139953.1:50018314-50020814 GCF_963454915.1 Gymnoscopelus microlampas | reverse complement strand
AATATAAATTGGGGTCCCAGAGGTATAAATGCCTTTAAATGGGGTTCCGTAGCCCTAATGCATGTCAAACTGGGGGTCCTTGAAATTAAAATGGCTGAGAATCACTGCCAAGAGCCGTAAAAAACCTTCTCTAATTGGGGTCCCTGGTTTATCTTCTCAAATGGGGTCCGTGGGGTAATAAGTGTCAATTTGGGGGTCCTTGACATGAAAAAGTTTGAGAACCTGTTATAGTGAACAAAGAATCAGACTCATTTAGATCTAGGTTCAGTGTTTAACTGGTTTATCCTAGAGTCTACAATGAACATATTATTATTATGATATTATCAGAGGTGGAAAAAGTACTCAAATTCTTTACTTAAGTAAAAGTACCAATACTGCAACATAGAAGTTACTCTGTTACAAGTAAAAGTCCAGAATTCAAAATTAACTTGAGTAAAAGTACAAAAGTATTGGCATCAAAATGTACTTAAAGTACCAAAAAAGTAAAAGTACTAAATGTTTGAAAATAGCAGATCTACAAGCTCACAACGCGTCGCACGTAGATCGGCTATTTTCAAATAGCCTATGTATAAAATAGGGCTAAAGTGGTTAATGTATGTTTTATAATGTAATAATTTACATCTGAAAAGTAACTAGTAACTAAAGTTTTCAAATAATTGTACTGCAGCAAAAGTATAATATTTGCCTCTGAGATGTAGTGGAGTAGAAGTTAAAGTATTGGAAATTGGAAATACTCCAGTAAAGTAAAAGTATCTCAAAATTGTACTTAAGTACAGTACTTGAGTAAAGGTACTTAGTTACTTTACACCACTGATTATTATATAGTTTAGACAGATGCTGGGTTCATAGTTGACCTCTGATCCATAGTTTAATGAGACACACTGTCTCTGCATTCTACGTTCTGTGTTTATGCCTTGTTTATAGATTAGATTAGAGAGTCTGATACATGAATACATTGTAAAAGGCTTTAAAGCAGGGGTCTTCAACAGGGGGTCCTCAGAGTAACTACAGGGGGTCCGCCAAATCTTTGTGATTGGATTTTATTTTCTTTTTTTACATTAACCACTTGAACCATATTATCTCCTATTCTGAGGAGAACTTTAGCCAAAAATAACAGATCTACAAGCTCACAACGCCTCGATGTGAGCTTGTAGATCGGCTGTTTTCGGCAAAGAGGTTTGGTGTTGGTCTATGAGATCCAATTTTATATAGTAGCATGTAGTGGGGGTCCCTGCTTCATCTCTCTTTCAGCTAGGGGGTCCCTGCTTCATCTCTCTTTCAGCTAGGGGGTCCCTGCTTCATCTCTCTTTCAGCTAGGGGGTCCCTGCTTCATCTCTCTTTCAGCTAGGGGGTCCCTGCTTCATCTCTCTTTCAGCTATAGGGGTGGGCGCTGCATTAAAGTATTCAAACTGGTCAACCAAATGGTGTATCAGTACATTATGTGATATTACACTAATTGATCTGTTTTTGAGGTCATTGTTTAACCCCCCCCAAAAAAATAAATGAATAAAAATCATACTAATATTAAATAAGTCAGTATTAGTGCACTTTGTCTCTGTAAGGCACATTTTATTTCTTCATTACATTTGACCATATACTGTAATGTCTCTACATTATGCACTACAAGGCAGGGATTCTCCTCCTCTTTCATGTCAGGGACCCTCAAACTAAAAGGGTCATTTGGCCGTGGACCCCCGTCTGAAAATATGCAGTGCCCCCCCCCCCCCCCCGATACAAGATCTGTGTTGTTACATTATTTCAAAAGTACCCCCCCCCCTCCCCTCCCTTTGTGACCTTTTCAAGATGTTTGGTGGAATATCAGTTATTTTCAAATAGCTGATATAGAGGTGCTAAAACTATTTTGACTATATTAAGTCATTTTTACTGGACCCCCCCTTAGACAAGGACCCCCTGGAAAGGGGTGGTGGTGGGTGTGTGTGTGTGTGTGTGTGTGTGTGTGTGTGTGTGTGTGTGTGTGTGTGTGTGTGTGTGTGTGTGTGTGTGTGTGTGTGTGTGTGTGTGTGTGTGTGTGTGTGTGTGTGTGTGTGAGTGTGTGTGTGTGTGTGTGTGTGTGGGGGTGATCTAAAAAGAACAAGCCAGTGTTCTTATGGATACATATTTGTTGTTGTTTGAGTTAGAGGATGAGCATAGTAGTTAGCTAGAACTAGAACATAGTTAGCCAAATGGAGCCTTACGGGTCTGTAACTCTGAGAGTGTACAAATGGAACCAAATGGACCCTTACTGTGACTCTGAGAGTTACGGAGGTCCTTGAAAGTAAAAACATAATTAATAACATATTGTGTAAGTCAGTGTTAGGAACCAGATCAGACATGTGATATTTAACAGAACCAGTTCACGGTGAACTCCATGCACTGGATGTGATTTACATTCAACATACATCACCATCTGTTATTAACTATAATACTCTCTCTGTTCACTATTTAACATAGTTTATTATTATTATGCATTTATTTATTTAATATAATACTCTCCCTGTTG
>NC_139953.1:49985814-49990814 GCF_963454915.1 Gymnoscopelus microlampas | reverse complement strand
GTGTCTACATGACAAGAAAGAGACACTGGTGTCTACATGACAAGAAAGAGACACTGGTGTCTACATGACAAGAAAGAGACACTGGTGTCTACATGACAAGAAAGAGACACTGGTGTCTACATGACAAGAAAGAGACACTGGTGTCTACATGACAAGAAAGAGACACTGGTGTCTACATGACAAGAAAGAGACACTGGTGTCTACATGACAAGAAAGAGACACTGGTGTCTACATGACAAGAAAGAGACACTAGTGTCTACATGACAAGAAAGAGACACTGGTGTCTACATGACAAGAAAGAGACACTAGTGTCTACATGACAAGAAAGAGACACTGGTGTCTACATGACAAGAAAGAGACACTAGTGTCTACATGACAAGAAAGAGACACTAGTGTCTACATGACAAGAAAGAGACACTGGTGTCTACATGACAAGAAAGAGACACTGGTGTCTACATGACAAGAAAGAGACACTGGTGTCTACATGACAAGAAAGAGACACTGGTGTCTACATGACAAGAAAGAGACACTGGTGTCTACATGACAAGAAAGAGACACTGGTGTCTACATGACAAGAAAGAGACACTAGTGTCTACATGACAAGAAAGAGACACTAGTGTCTACATGACAAGAAAGAGACACTAGTGTCTACATGACAAGAAAGAGACACTGGTGTCTACATGACAAGAAAGAGACACTGGTGTCTACATGACAAGAAAGAGACACTGGTGTCTACATGACAAGAAAGAGACACTGCTGTCTACATATTGACAAGACAGGAGAAAGTGGTACAGTCCACTGGGGCATTAAGGCCACTGTGGTCTCAGGGCATACCATTCTCTTTGAGGGGGACAAGGCCAAACTGAGGGACCACGACGGCCATGGCCTTCGTGGCCTCCCTGAATTTCCTGCATCATATGCATAAGGATACATCATATGCATAAGGATACATCATATGCATAAGGATACATCATATGCATAAGGATACATCATATGCATAAGGATACATCATATGCATAAGGATACATCATATGCATAAGGATACATCATATGCATAAGGATACATCATATGCATAAGGATACATAGCAGTTGAATATTCACAAATAATCACTCAAGTATATTAGTTACATCAAAAGGCAATGATCACTATCATCACATTCAACAGAAGGAAACTATGCTATCACCCGTATTCTGTATCAGCACCAAACTGCATTAGAATAGCAAAGAACACAGATTGAGTGCCAGAATTGCCAGAATTATTTCAGAATGATGTTGTCCCAGTGCCAGCGTTTTTTTCACAGAAAACAAAAAGTGCTTAGGAAGCGAGATACAGCCTTTTTCAGTTCTAAGTTAAACAAGGAGTGGATGGAGCTTTTTCTTTTTTTTTTTTTTACTATTTTTTCAAAAACACGTCAAACACGTCATTGGCACGTTGAGCCATAGCGCTAAAAACACGTGAAACACGTTAATGGCACTCAATGAGTTAACACAGTGGTTCTCAACCATTTCAGAGCCACGACCCCCCCCCCCCAAAATAATCATATTTGAACTGGGGACCCCCCCAAAATAATCATATTTGAACTGGGGACCCCCCAAAATAATCATATTTGAACTGGGGACCCCCCAAAATAATCATATTTGAACTGGGGACCCCCCAATATAATCATATTTGAACTGGGGACCCCCCCAAAATAATCATATTTGAACTGGGGACCCCCCAAAATAATCATATTTGAACTGGGGACCCCCCAAAATAATCATATTTGAACTGGGGACCCCCCAAAATAATCATATTTGAACTGGGGACCCCCTAATATAATCATATTTGAACTGACAAGCACTTGGATTGTAGGATTTAGTTTGACTCTGTTCCACAGATAAATATTGTCACAATAGCAGATCTACAAGCTCAAAACGCCTGCAACGCCAGGCGTTGTGAGCTTGTAGATCTGCTATTTGCACATGCTTTGCCTCTTTCTTATATTATTTGACAATTTGGCCAATATTTGAGCAGTATTTAACGTATAGTGTGTTGATTACTTTTGAAGCAGTAAAGGCCTTTCTTATAAAGGTCTTAAAAGTCCTTAAATGGTCACTTTGCTGTCATCTGGGGACCCCGACCCACAGGTTGAGGACCACTGTATTAACACATGGCCACATTGACAGAGATGCATCCTAATCATTAGTCATTGACATCAATCTAACATAAAGAACAAACATTAAGGGTGACTTACTTTGGGTCAGTGACGCTGACACACACTTAACTTAAAGGAGGAGTTCACCCAAAATATTACTTATTTTCTATCGATTACACACCCCATGAAGCCTTGATTTCATGGATTTATTTTTGTTTTTGTGGCATTCCTAAGACAATAATTTGATGACCGTGTGTATTTCCGGTAGGAGACACAAATAATCTACTTTGTGTCTCCTACCGGATACATTAGCCGGTAGGAGACGGGAATCAAATTATTAGCTTAGGAATGCGACAAAAACAAAAAAGAATCCATGGATCCAAGGCTTCATAGGGTGTGCAATTGATAGAAAATAAGTCATTTTTTGGGTGAACTCCTCCTTTAAATAGTTAACAGGTTGTTCACTGGTACCTTAACCCTTTAAGACCGGGAACGCTTCTGTGACATTATTAAAGATTTATTTGGCTATGAAAAAAATATCAGATCTACAAGCTTTGTAGATCTGCTATTTTCCTTGGAACAACATATTTTGAGGTGAGGGTCCGCGGCCAAATACATATCATTTTGGATGGAATAATTGGAGCACGACTGATACAGCAACTAGGATTTAGAAAACATGTTTAGATAGGAGCAAAGATCTTAGTTATAAATGTTCACTTTAAAAAAAAAATATATATATATATATATATATATATATTAAAAGATTTGCACACATTTTCAAGATGTTTCAAAAATAGCAGATCTACAAGCTCATAGCGCGGCAGTGCCGCGCTATGAGCTTGTAGATCTGCTATTTTTGAATATCCCGAAGACATCTTAAAATGACACAGATGCGTTCCTGGTCTAAATGTGTTAATAAAACAAACAAACAAACAAACAAACAAAATCGAACATGTTCATCTCTGTGTCTCCTCTCCCTGTTTGAACTGATCATCAACAACACCTGTTCTAATAATCACACCTGCACTGGATGGGACTTAATTGCAGTGGTGTAAAGTAACCAAGTACATTTACTCAAGTACTGTACTTAAGTACAATTCTGAGGTATTGTTCTGCCTCACTGGAGTATTTCCAATTTTGAGTACTTTTAGTCCGGCCCTATATACATTTCGGCCATTTGAAAATAGCCGATCTACGAGCTTGTAGATCTGCTGTTTGGAACCAAATGGACCCTTTAGTTTAAGGCCTTGAGTTGAGGCTCAAACGTCTCAGTCTTTGTGATAAAAACAATGACAACATTTTCAGTGACGGTTGCATTTTTTTTCAGCTCTGGGTTCCTGATCTTCTCTTATTCCTTCCTTCTGTTTCTCTTTTTTTTTTTATTAAGCATCTCTGTCGCAAGCGGATTGGCTCATAAATTCAGTTTGACATGATGTCATAACAGATTTATAGCAGGATGTTGCTGCTGCTCACACACACACACACACACACACACACACACACACACACACACACACACACACACACACACACACACACACACACACACACACACACACACACACACACACACACACACACACACACACACACACACACACACACACACACACACACACACACACACACACGCACACACACACACACACACACGGAGCCTACATGCTGTAGATTAGTCCAGTGTGATTTCCTCATTCTGTTGGGGGGGGGGGGGGGGGGTGTTGTGGTCACAGATATTCTGGCCACGCCCTGCTGCCGGGGGTCAGGTAGGAGGGGCGGGGCTTGGCTGGACAGGCCTGATAACCCCACACACACACACACACACACACACACACACACACACACACACACACACACACACACACACACACACACACACACACACACACACACACACACACACACACAAGAACATTTTGTTATTGACACGAAAAGACAGACAGAAAAACAGACAGACAGACAGGCAGGCAGGCAGGCAGGCAGGCAGGCAGACAGACAGACAGACAGACAGACAGACAGACAGACAGACAGACAGACAGACAGACAGGCAGACAGACAGACAGGCAGGCAGGCAGACAGACAGACAGACAGACAGACAGACAGACAGACAGACAGACAGACAGACAGACAGACAGACAGACAGACAGGCAGAAAGTGAGACAGGAGACAAGAGAGAATTTGGAAAGCAGGAAGATTGAATGAAAGTATATTGTATAAGAGGGGTCTTCAGAGGGGTGTTCAACAGGGGGTCCGGGCGGGGTCCTCAGAGTTTGATTGATTGAATACTTTATTCTGGATGGATGGATGGTTTCAGTTGACAGTTAAAGGTCAGATAAAGGTAAACACAGGGTCAGTAGTAGTAAATAGGACAGACAGGCCGCACCCTAAACCACACACACACACACACACACACACACACACACACACACACCATATCGTCATACAACATTTATTTGCCATTTTTAACCACTACTAGTCTAGAGGTTGGGGCCGACACGTGGCCCTCACACCTATACGTCACACCGCTGATCCAACTGATATGCCCATATATGGGCACCTCTAATGTCTAATCCTAAACCTGAACCTGACCTCTAAATCATTGGTTCTCAAAGTGGGGTCCGGGGACCCCCAGGGGTACTTGAGGGGGTTCCAGGGGGTCCCCAGCTAAATGATGAACAGGAACCAAATGGACCCTTATGGGTCTGTAACTCTGAGAGTGTACAAATGGAACCAAATGGACCCTATCGGGTCCATTTGGTTCCATTTGTACACTCTCTGAGTTAAATTAACATTGATTTTACAATATGAATTGGGGGTCCCAGAGGTATAAATGCCATTAAATGGGGGTCCGTAGCCCTAACGCA
>NC_139953.1:49980232-49985614 GCF_963454915.1 Gymnoscopelus microlampas | reverse complement strand
CACACACACACACACACACACACACACACACACACACACACACACACACACACACACACACACACACACACACACACACACACACACACACACCCTGTTGTAAACAAAGGATGGTTTGTGGGAGGAAGTGAATGAGGGGATAGGGGGGGGGGGGGCGTAGGGGGGGAGGGGGAAGTACCTCAACATGACAATAACAATAACAACCCCAAAACACACGTTGTGGCGTTTCTGTCTCCCTGGAAGCTCAACGTACTGAAACGCTTCATGAATTAACCCTGTGCACATGCAGCCATATAGTGGAAAGAAACGGGGTCCTCCTCCTTACTTCCTTCACAGGTGTTACCCCAATGATACTTAATGAAGGCTCTGTTCCATTTAGTGTAGCACAGTGCTGGTTCTCAAACTTCTTAATTCCATGGACCCCCCCATAACTCTGAGAGTGTACAAATGGAACCAAATGGACCCGTACGGGTCCATTTGGTTCCATTTGTACACTCTCAGAGTTACACATATCCGTAAAGGGTCCATTTAGAACCCCCTCAAGGACCCATGAGGGTCCCTGGACCACACTTTGAGACCCACTGGTGTAGCAGAGTGTTTCCAGTGAGTCAACACCCTGACTCTGATTGACCAGAATGGAACAGAGCCTTCATTAGTGTCATTGTAACAACCAGAATGGAACAGAGCCTTCATTAGTGTCATTGTAACAACCAGAATGGAACAGAGCCTTCATTAGCATCATTGTAACAACCAGAATGGAACAGAGCCTTCATTAGTGTCATTGTAACAACCAGAATGGAACAGAGCCTTCATTAGTATCATTGTAACAACCAGAATGGAACAGAGCCTTCATTAGTGTCATTGTAACAACCAGAATGGAACAGAGCCTTCATTAGTGTCATTGTAACAACCAGAATGGAACAGAGCCTTCATTAGTATCATTGTAACAACCAGAATGGAACAGAGCCTTCGTTAGTATCATTGTAACAACCAGAATGGAACAGAGCCTTCATTAGTGTCATTGTAACAACCAGAATGGAACAGAGCCTTCATTAGTATCATTGTAACAACCAGAATGGAACAGAGCCTTCATTAGTGTCATTGTAACAACCAGAATGGAACAGAGCCTTTATTAGTATCATTGTAACAACCAGAATGGAACAGAGCCTTCATTAGTGTCATTGTAACAACCAGAATGGAACAGAGCCTTCATTAGTATCATTGTAACAACCAGAATGGAACAGAGCCTTCATTAGTATCATTGTAACAACCAGAATGGAACAGAGCCTTCATTAGTATCATTGTAACAACCAGAATGGAACAGAGCCTTTATTAGTATCATTGTAACAACCAGAATGGAACAGAGCCTTCATTAGTATCATTGTAACAACCAGAATGGAACAGAGCCTTCATTAGTATTATTGTAACAACCAGAATGGAACAGAGCCTTCATTAGTATCATTGTAACAACCAGAATGGAACAGAGCCTTCATTAGTATCATTGTAACAACCAGAATGGAACAGAGCCTTCATTAGTATCATTGTAACAACCAGAATGGAACAGAGCCTTCATTAGTGTCATTGTAACAACCAGAATGGAACAGAGCCTTCATTAGTATCATTGTAACAACCAGAATGGAACAGAGCCTTCATTAGTATCATTGTAACAACCAGAATGGAACAGAGCCTTCATTAGTATTATTGTAACAACCAGAATGGAACAGAGCCTTCATTAGTATCATTGTAACAACCAGAATGGAACAGAGCCTTCATTAGTGTCATTGTAACAACCAGAATGGAACAGAGCCTTCATTAGTGTCATTGTAACAACCAGAATGGAACAGAGCCTTCATTAGCATCATTGTAACAACCAGAATGGAACAGAGCCTTCATTAGTATCATTGTAACAACCAGAATGGAACAGGGCCTTCATTAGTGTCATTGTAACAACCAGAATGGAACAGAGCCTTCATTAGTATCATTGTAACACCTGTGGACAGGCCTGTGAAGGAGACAGTGTAAAAAGTACTCAATTTCTTTACTTAAAAGTAAAAGTATCAATAGTGCAATGTAGAAATATTCTGTTTGTAAAAGTCTGCAATTAAAAGTGTAGACCTACTTTAATAAAAGTACACAAGTAATGGTATCAAAGCCTACTTAAAGTACAAAAGTAGAAATACTCATTTTGCAGTATGTGCCATTTAACATGTTTTCAAATGTATAAAATGTATAAAAATCTTTTGAAAATAACAGATCTACAAGCTCACAATGCGTCGCATCGTAATGCCTTGTGAGCTTGCAGATCGGATTTGTTTTATCGGCTATTTTTAAATGTATATAGGGGCTGGAGTGGTTAATGTATGGTTTGTAATAATAATCTAAATCTACAAAGTAACTAGTAAGACGTTTTTTAAATAATTGTAGTGGAGTAAATGTATAATATTTGCCTGCGATGTAGTGGAGTAGAAGTAAAAGTACTGAAAACTGGACATACTCGAGTAAAAGTGAAAATACCTCAAAATTGGCCAACATGCAACAATATCAGCACCCTGACTCTGTCTGACCTGAATGGAACGGAGGCCTGTGATACAGTACATGGGCTTTGCCCACTTCCAACCCATATGAAAACCCAAATAATTCACCCAGTTTAAGCCCACATGGGTCCCACGTGGGCGTGCCGCAGGCTGGGTGAACATGATGTTCATGCAGGCTGAATTAGTGGAAAACAAAACATGTTCTTTTTCACTTTCACTTCTTAGTAAACACACCAAATAAAACCGCTTTCTGTGACACTTTGAGAGGCCTGCGTACCCACCCATCCTGAACGCAAACCACACACACACACACACACACACACACACACACACACACACACACACACACACACACACACACACACACACACACACACACACACACACACACACACACACACACACACACACACACACACACACACACACACACACATATTCCAACACACTCTCACACCTGCCTCCATGGGAAATCACCAGTGACAATATAACAGATAAAAGAGTAAATATGTACAGTAAGATGTACAGTAAAATGACTGATAGGAAACTCCCTGGGGGGGGGCAGGGGGGGGGGGGGGCGTGGTGACAACATGGTGACAGTATTCTGGTGGCACTCTGGCCGTTGCCACGGTGACAAGGTGCAAAGGCATGTGTGTGTGTGTGTGTGTGTGTGTGTGTGTGTGTGTGTGTGTGTGTGTGTGTGTGTGTGTGTGTGTGTGTGTGTGTGTGTGTGTGTGTGTGTGTGTGTGTGTGTGTGTGTGTGTGTGTGTGTGTGTGTGTGTGTGTGCGTGCGTGCGTGCGTGCGTGTGTGTGTGTGTGTTGTAAAACAACAGGTGTGCAGCCTGCCATACAGATAACACCCTCTCTAACATTTTAGTAGTTTTTATTAGTTGACCAAATAGTCAGTCATCTCACAGATCAGTGTTTATTTAGTTTTCATCAGGTTTAATAGATGATAAAATAACATCATGTTTCATTAGGTTTAATAGATGATAAAATAACATCATGTTTCATTAGGTTTAATAGATGATAAAATAACATCATGTTTCATTAGGTTTTAAATAGATGATAAAATAACAGCGGTCAAAATTGAACTTGAGAACATGTTGGTGGTTACTTTCTCCCCACTGTGCACGTGGACCGTGCACGTGGACCGTGCACGTGGACGCTCTTTTCGCGCGCTGTTCTGTCTGGAAGGATTTCACAACAGGAAGCACAGGGCACTGATAAAACACACACACACACACACACACACACACACACACACACACACACACACACACACACACACACAGGGGGTGTTGGCATGCGGTGTGCAGTGTAGAGGGGGTATGAACTATGGGCGCGCGCGTGTGTGTGTGTGTGTGTGTGTGTGTGTGTGTGTGTGTGTGTGTGTGTGTGTGTGTGTGTGTGTGTGTGTGTGTGTGTGTGTGTGTGTGTGTGTACATTTGTATGACAGAGAGGTGCTCACATCTCAATATGTATTGAATAATACCAGTCTCTAAAGTGTGGCCCTGTGTTTTAACAACACAAATATTATATAGTGTCTTCAGATGGGGGTCCCTGGAACAACATATCTTCAGACGGGGGTCCCTGGAACAACATATCTTCAGATGGGGGTCCCTGGAACAACATATCTTCAGATGGGGGTCATATTACTCCGATGGGGTCTGGCATCAGATCAGAACCTTTAAAATACCTAGCAGATCTACAAGCTCACAGCGTGTCACATGGTGACAGATCTACAAGCTCAAAGTGTGTCCCCAAAATGATGAAGTATTTGGCCGCGGACCCCCGTTCCAGGGACCCCCAGAAGCACAGAACAAAGTAAAGATGTTTTGGCTTTAGAACATTATATGAAGGATTTTCACACATTTACACCATTCTTTTCCTCAAACATGTTTAGAAAAGCCAAATAAATGTTAAAACGACTCAGATGTGTTCCTGCTCTTAATGGATTCATTTAATTGACTACATTAATATATATATATATATATATATATATATATATATATATATACATACATTTATATATATATATATATATATATATATATATATATATATATATATATATATATATATATATATATATATATATATATATTTAATTTCAAACCAAAACTTCTCTCTCTCTCTCTCTCTCTCGCCCTGCCCTGTGCCCATGTGTAGGCACCGTGCCCGAGGTATAGCCTACTACTGTATATCCAGTGGTGGAAAGTAACTAAGTACATTTAACTAAGTACTGTACTTAAGTAACATAACATTTTGAGGTATTTGTACTTTACTTGAGTATTTCCAATTTCCAATACTTTTACTTCTACTCCACTACATCTCAGAGGCAAATATTGTACTTTTACTCCACTACAATAATTGAAAACTTTAGTTACTAGTTACTTTGCAGATATAAATTATTAGATTATAAAACATACATTAACCACTTTAGCCTTATTTTATACATAGTCTATCTGAAAATAGCAGATCTACAAGCTCACAACGTGTCGCATCGCGACGCGTTGTGAGTATTATATATATAGCCCATCAGTGACAGGGTTTATTTAGTGTTATTATTATATGTTTTATTATGTATTTATTTATCTTCAGGGTTCAGGACTAACAGGTTATGAACAGGAGCCATGGAGACACAAAGAACTGGAACCTCATGTGTGTGTGTGTGTGTGTGTGTGTGTGTGTGTGTGTGTGTGTGTGTGTGTGTGTGTGTGTGTGTGTGTGTGTGTGTGTGTGTGTGTGTGTGTGTGTGTGTGTGTGTGTGTGTGTGTGTGTGTGTGTGTGTGTGAGAGAGAGAGAGAGAGAGAGAGAGAGGGAGGGAGGGGGGAGGGACGAAGGT
>NC_139953.1:49972732-49975232 GCF_963454915.1 Gymnoscopelus microlampas | reverse complement strand
GCAGGGGTCTTCAACAGGGGGTCCGGGACCCCTAGGGGGTCCTCAGAGCTACTATAGGGGGTCCGCCAAATTGTTGTGTGATAGGATTTAGTTTTAAATCAATCCTATCACACAGGGGTTTTAATTAACCACTTGAACCCTAAGAATTCCTTTTCTGAGGGGAACATTGGCCCAAAAATAGCAGATCCACAAGCTTGTAGATCGGCTATTTTTGGCAAAGCGGCTATATGTAGGTGTAGAGGGAAAAAAAGAGCAGACTAAGTAAAAAAAAAAACTTTAATCTGAAACACAATTTGAGTAGGGGGTCCCTGCTTCATCTTTCTCTCAGCTAGGGGGTCCTTGGCCTGAAAACGTTGAAGACCCCTGCCGTATCGCTTTCGTGTTGTGATAGTCCATGGGCCCAGGTCAGAATTTTCACTAATCAGGGACACTCAAGGTGGCAAATTCTAGTTTGGTATTTTGAAAAGGTCTATATCCCTAGATAATATTTCAACATGATAACCCTTCCCAAGTAGTAGCTTAGTCCTAGTTATCAGCCTTCAATGACACCAACCATAGATCCAAAGAATGAAAAAATCGCCTAACCTTTTTTGAATAGAACATATCATACATGTATGACATGTTCTAGGGAAAAAAACATTATTCAATCTCTTACATTCACTTATTTAACCACATGAACCCTAGCATGCCTATTCTGGGGCAAACATTCAGCAAATGGCATGTCTACAAGCTCACAACACTTCACGTTGTGATACGATGTGAACAGCATTTTCACTAATCGGGGTCACTCAAGTGCACCATTTTGCAAAATCTAGTTTTGTATTTTGAATAGGTCTATATCCCTAGATGATATTTGATCATGATAGCCTTTCCCAAGTGGTAGCTTAGTCACAGTTATCAGTCTTCAAAGACACCAACCATATACTCAAATAATGAAGAAAGCGTGCCACTTTTTTTGAACAGAACATGTGATACAGAGGGGGGGGGGGGGGGGGGGGGGGGGAATAATTTTCTCTCTTTCATTCACTTTAATAATAATAAAATAATAATAATAATAATAGTAGCTTGAATGTATATGGCACCTTTCAAAAACAATGAACAACCAACAGCCAAACTAACAAAACAACAAACAACTATATGCCATAAGCCTGAGAGAATAGGTGTCTTTTCAAGACACACAGCCTTAAGAGTCCAGTGTTGCATGAGCATGGAGCAGGAGCATGACCAATCCCTATTGGGAGAGAGTTCCACAGGGTGGGGGCTGCCACACTGAAGGCTCTGTCCCCGACAGAGCCTTCAGAACAAAGTTCAGAACATGGTTCACTTGTTTGCCTTAGGGACAGAGAGGAGGTCCAAGTCTGTGGACCACAGGGTCCGTGACAGAGTCGGTTTATGGAGTAGGCTTGAGAGGTACTTTAATCAATGATCATCATCACCATCATCATCATCATAACTGTCATACCAATATCAATTCTTCATCGTCATCATTATCATCATCATAATCAATCAGTTCCACTTCATATTCCTCCTCTTCCTTCTGATTGCTGCAGGTTTGTAGCTTGCACATTTCTGTGCACTTTAATTTGTTGGCAAGGCAGGAAAAGTCTGGAAGCTTGCAGGTCCGTACACACTTGCAGGCCATAGGTTCCAGGACAGCCATTGGTGCTGAGGCTGACAGGCTGGTGGTAAATGCTAAATGGTGCATTTATATAGCGTTTTTATCCAAATCGCTTTACATAGATTGTACATTACATTCACCCACCGATGGCGGAGGAAACCATGCAAGGCACCAAACTGCTCAGAGAAATTAGGGGTTCAATGTCTTGCTCAAGGACACTTCGACACTAACTCTGGGGGAGCCCGGGATCGAACTAGGAACCTTGCGGTTTCCAGTTCACTATACCCGGCCACTCTACCCCTGAGCCACTGCCACCCCATGGTGGTGCATGTGGAGTGGGCTGTTCATGTGAAACAGTGCAAGAGAGTTGTCATAGTCTCCAATGACACACACACACCTTCACATTACTGCTATACTACACCCCATATACTTACTTCCAAGCACTGAGGATGAAGGAGATCTGGCAGCAGTATGGCACTGGTGAGAAGCGGCACATCCTCCCACTGCATCAAGCAGTCTCTCATCTTGGAGCACCACTAGCCAAGACAGTGATCAAGGCACACATCCTGACTGGAGATGACTGCATGAGTAAGGTGGGGACCAAACATGCAGCTATGGCTTTTGACCCAGTGCAATATCTGACAATCTTTGGAGAGGCAGACACCTTGACCGAACAAGACACAGCGTTGACAGAGAAGTACTTGGTGCGTGTCTGGGCAGGGTCCAGTTAAAGTACAACAGCAAGACATTTGATGACCTCAGGGTAGAAAACTATACCTGTGCCAGTGCTGGAATGGATGCTCTCCCTCCCACAAGTAGTGTGATCAGAGGCCACATCCAAGGTGTCTTTCTGGTGCATAGGGCTCGCGACCTGTTGCGACA
>NC_139953.1:49935232-49960232 GCF_963454915.1 Gymnoscopelus microlampas | reverse complement strand
AAAGTACAATATTAGCCTCTGAGATGTAGTGGAGTAGAAGTAAAAGTATTGGAAATAGGAAATACTCCAGTAAAGTAAAAAATCATCAAAAGTGTACTTAAGTACAGTACTTGAGTAAATGTACTTGTTACTTTACACCACTGCATGTGTGTGTGTTCTCCTCAGCAACTACAGACATCTCTACAGACAGATAACTCAACAACCCATGACACAATGGATTCACTGCCATCTAGTGGTCAATCATGTGTACTGCTATTCTAAAAGACAAGGTAAACATTCTTTAAGATCGATTACAATATTTATATGAAGGAGAATAAATACATTATAAATCAACTACTGAAGCCCTGTTCCAAATATAGTGGAAACAAATATATATATTATTATTCACTATTACTGATATTTATGGAACATTTCTGGAAAATCTTTGAATGTTTTTTTATGTCTATTTATACAGCAATGCACTGATAATAGACAATTAAATATATTTTGTGTTTTTAAACGCTTGTACTTTAATAAACAAAACAAGTATTCCAGAACTTTAACTCAAGTACAAATATGACAGAGCAATCATATCAATTTGATATGTTTTAAGATACATATCATCCATCCATCCATCTGAGGGTTGGTACAAAATGTAATGAATTACATTACATTACATTACATTATATTACACCACTGCATTTGGTCAGTTGTAGCAGACAGCATCAACCCATGTGTGTGACTGTTTGAAGAGTGAATGATATTTTTAAAATCAGTGTTGAGAACATTAAATAGTAATACAATGAATGAATTGCCAATCACATCATGACAGTAATTAATAGCTGCCTAGACTAAACTAAAATAAACTAAAATACATGTATTATTCACCAGCAAAACACAGACTGTTTCTGTGTCTCACACAGCATGACATTGTTCTTAAATTCACAGGTTTGACTGTTAATTCTCCAATGATACACAAATCAGTGTTTTTAATAATGATAAAAAAAACTTTTTAACGTTTCCAATATTTCTTTGTTTGTCTAATATGCTTGTTGACTGATATCTACACTATTTACACTTGGTTATAAAATAAACAATCCCGCAATTATCTTATGATGACAGCTTTAACTTAAATGTCCTCAATGCTGTCAGCAGAAAAACAGACCAAAAAAAACAGAAAACAGTTTGATAGATGCAACACTATTACAATCTAATAGTTTATATTTTATTCAACACTATTACAATTTAATAGTTCATATTTTATTCAACACTATTACAAGTTTACATTTTATCATTTTATGCAACAATATGTCGTCATCATGACATTGTTGTCTTCCTGAAACAATAGAATAGAATAAAAACCAGAGGTTATGATGCCTCTAATGTTATTCTATGGACCGTGTCGCCCTCTAGCGGACAAACTCTACTCTCGTCTCCTCTATGTATTATCATTTATAACTGTGACGCAGTGACTCAACAAACACTATTTATGGATATTTAGTCCATTTAATCATTTTATAAAGAGCATCATCATAATAAGATGATGATTTGTATTGTTAATTCCTCCTCCACTCATTGGTTTGTTAGTTTGTTTTGAGCATAAAGCAGCTAGCTGCTAGCTAGCCGCTAGCCGCTAGCTACATAAACAGACACACGTCACACATGACATCAGCAACACGTTGTCATGTCAAACGTAGAACGTAACGCTGCTCTGGCACTTCCGCTTTCTCTTCAAACTAAAATAATTTGCACTTCCGGCTGCGTTCTTTTCAAAATAAACGCTAAATCACCGTGTCAAGTCCCACGTCAGCAATCACTCCTGCGCTTCCGTTTCCCTTCAAAATAAAACCATTAATGTGTCACGCTTCATATCAAACACCACGTGAGCGCTTCCGTTTTCTCTTCAAAATGAAACAGAAACGTGGCCATAAGAACTACATTTATGAACTACATGTTCCATCCACCACGGGGTGGCTAGAAGAACTACAATCGACTACATTTCCCATATTACACTACTACGCCGTGGGTTGCCATGAGGACTACATTTGGGGAACTACATTGCCCATCATCGATAGCTAGAAGAACTACATTATAAAGGACTACATTTCCCGTACACTACGCCGTGGGTTGCTATGAGGACTACATTTGAGGAACTACATTGCCCATCATCGATAGCTAGAAGAACTACATTATAAAGGACTACATTTCCCATACTACACTACGCCGTGGGTAGCTATGAGGACTACAGATTTGGGGAACTACACTTCCCATCCATCATGGACAGCTAGAAGAACTACATTATAAAGGACTACATTTCCCGGACACAAAGTGTCACGCTTCACACAGAACGCCACGTGAATACTTCCGTTTTCTCTTCAAAATAAAACACATGGCATGTCAAGCCTCACACACAACGCAACGAGAGAGCTTCCGGTCAAAAATACAACCGTTTTAATACTTAAATACGCTGTTCTACGCTTCTACGACGGTGTCTCACGCCGAAAATAGCAGATCTACAAGCTCACAATACGTCTCATTGTGAGCTTGTAGATAAATGAATGCAGAAAGTGACGTCATGTTGCGTTCATCTCGTTTTAATGTTTTATAAACAGAGACTTCCACTTGTATTTACTCATTTTGTCCACATGAGGGCGACAAGGCCCTTGAATACAGACAGATGAACGGAGTCTGACGTTTGCAAAGTGATTACAGTTAGTTTATAGTTAGTTAGTTTATAGTTAGTTAGTTTATAGTTAGGTAGTTATTTAGTTAATTTATAGTTAGGTAGTTATTTAGTTAGTTAGTTAGTTAGTTAGTTAGTTTATAGTTAGTTCGTTATTTATTTAGTTAGTTTATAGTTATTTACATACATAAACATTATACTAACCTCACTCTAAACCATTGGTTCTCAAAGTGGGGTACGGGGACCCCCAGGGGTACTTGAGGCAGTTCCAGGAGGTCCCCAGCTAAATGATGGACAGGAACCAAATGGACCCTTATGGGTCTGTAACTCTGAGAGTTACAACAAAAGTGTACAACAAAATTTGTACACTCTCAGAGTTAAATTAACATTGATTTTACAATATAAATTGGGGTCCCAGAGATAGAAATGCCATTAAATGGGGGTCCGTAACCCTAATGCATGTCAAACTGGGGATCCTTGAAATTAAAATGGTTGAGAATCACTGCTAGAGATCCGCAAAAACCTTCTCTTATTGGGGTCCCTGGCTTATCTTTTCAAATGGGGGGTCCGCGGGCTAATAAGTGTAACTTTGGGGGTCCTTGACATGAAAAAGTTTGAGAACCACTGATTTACATACACAACATTACATTAACCTTTACTGTTGCTCCCCATGATTCACCAACACCAAACATTTCAACAATACAATCATGTGTAACCTGACTCAATACATAAGGTGTAGGAGCCAACATGTATATTTTATTTGTGTTTGTTTTGATGTACCTCAGATGATTTTTATTTGGGGTATTTCCCACGCTTTGGTTTGATGTCCCACTTCCCACAGTAATGTGTGTGTTCATTACCTTTAGTTTATTACAGGTGTGTCTCAGGCAGTGTTGCCAGATTCTGTGAGAGAAACAAGCAACCAGGTCTAGGAAAACCAGCCCAAAAGAAGCGACTATGGGCCACATGAGGACTTTAACATATACATCAGCTATTTGAAAATAGCCGATCTACAAGCTCACAACGCGTCGCGATGCGACGCGTTGTGAGCTTGTAGATCGGCCATTTTCAAGTAAAATCTTGCGGGGAAATGATAGCTATAGGCTCAATATGCACTGTTGACCAGTACAACATCGTTTGGACCTTATTATTTTGTATTAATGAATCAGCTTAAACTGCAACAAGTGTTCTGGTTTTGTTTGGAAACGTGTCAGTTCCTGCTGAAGCTCAGCCTCATAGAAACACTTCTACATGTTTTTTTGAATATTGGGAAGAAGTAGTCGCTACAATATAAGGGTTATATCAAATGTGTAAACGTATGTAACAGAAGACCTCTCTCTGTTACAGTTACTAAACCATACCCGGTCGACGCATCCGTGGGGGGATATGCGCACATGATCTGGCAACCCGGGAAGCGACATTGTTTGACACATAAACGCTAATAAGAAGCTGAGATTTGATGAAATTGAAAAACGGGCTTCACAGTTAAGTTCAGATGGTAATGGTCAATGGCTGTGTGCAAAATCAGAGCAATTGGTCCAGCCACTGAGGAGAACCGGGTAGCTTCACCTACTCACCACTACACCTACCACTACAGACAGACAGAGGTTACTAGAATTATAGTAGGATAGTAGGATAATGGGCGTTAGTGAGGATATGAAGATACAGTAAGTATAATATAATATTAATGAGTGTTAGTGAGGATATAAAGATAAGATATAATATAATATTAATGAGCGTTAGTGAGGATATGAAGATAAGGTCTAAGATGCATAGAACAGCATATTAATGAGTGACAGGCTGACAGTGGCCTTTCAGTGGGCGGGAAACACACTGTGCCTTTAAATAATGGATGCTGTGTGTGTGTGTGTGTGTGTGTGTGTGTGTGTGTGTGTGTGTGTGTGTGTGTGTGTGTGTGTTTCTCTCCATAGGCTGGCAGGGGACCAAAGCGAGGGGATGGCAGGAGCGTACTTGAAACACACACACACACGCACGCACGCACGCACGCACGCACGCACGCACGCACGCACGCACGCACGCACGCACGCACGCACACAAACACACACACACACACACACACACACACACACACACACACACACACACACACACACACACACACACACACACACACACACACACACACACACACACCATGAAAGACACCGGCACAAAGAGACAGAGGGAAATAGAGGAATGAAATAAAAAAGGAATAGCAGTAAAGTATAAAGTGATAGAAAAGGAAGTGAAATGAACTGGAAGACAAGAACACTTTTTCACTGCTGATTCACAGTCCTGGAAGTATATTCTATGTCCTTTACATCACAGTGAAAGTATATTCTATGTCCTTTACATCACAGTGAAAGTATATTCTATGTCCTTTACATCACAGTGGAAGTATATTCTATGTCCTTTAAGTCGTTGGGTCTCAAAGTGGGGTCCGGGGACCCCCAGGGGTCCTTGAGGGAGTTCCAGGGGGTCCCCAGCTAAATGGTAGTTAGGAACCAAATGGACCCTTATGGGTCTGTAACTCTGAGAGTGTACAAATGGAACCAAATGGACCCTAACGGGTCCATTTGGTTCCATTTGTACACTCTCAGAGTTAAATTAACATTGATGTTACAATATAAATTGGGGTCCCAGAGATAGAAATGCCATTAAATGGGGGTCCGTAGCCCTAATTCATGTCAAACTGGGGGTCCTTGCAATTAAAATGGTTGAGAATCACTGCTAGAGCCGTAAAAATCTTCTCTTATGGGGGTCCTTTGGCATATCTTTTCAAATGGGGGTCCGCGGGCTAATACATGTCAATTTGGGGGTCCTTGACATGAAAAAGTTTGAGAACCACTGTTTTAAATGTCCAAGAATTGTCCATATGAATAATATGTCCATGTTCAAGTAGCATAATCACACACATAACACACCATGCAATGACAATAACGGAAAAACTAAAAAACAGGTGACTTACCGTTTGCACCTTCTGCCTAGAATATCCAGGAGTTGTTATGTTCTTTTTATCTGTATTCATTTTTGGCTCCAAAAAAGAAAAGAAAAATCATGAATAGTATCCTAATGCAGGTGTAAGACCATTGTGTTTGTATTGTGTTAAAGGTATAATGCAGACTTTTCTATGCATTTCTTTTTTGGGGGGCGCCCCCCAGGATAGGTGTCCCTTATTTTAATCTCTGGGGGTTGGCAACCCTAACCTTGCCATACCTTAGCTTTTGCTGGACTGACGCCACTGTTTTATAGACACTTATTTTTTACATTGAAACTAAGAGTTCCGTTCACCTCTGTACCTCTGTTTGTTATGACATGCTCAAAGCCAACAGGTGTTTCAATGTTACTGTGATTAGGGGTCACGTGACATCTGACTCTTCAACGCTCCACAATGCAGAGAACTGTAGATGGCGCTATAAGTCTATATTACACCATACATGGGCAACTGGCGGCCTGGGGGCCACATATTAACCTGCGGGCCGCATTAAGTGAGGGCGGGGGCCCGCCTTCACTTAATGCGGCCCACAGGTTAATATCAGAATAGTGATATATTATTGATTTCAGCTGTTATGATTCTAAACATGCAAACATGACCCGCTTTAATGACTTCAGTCTATATTAGTAGCTTAATGACTAGTATTAATATTCTATTGTCTTTGTTATGTCCAATGTATTTGTGTTTAAGTTCATAAAGTTAACATAAGTATAACTAAATGCATTTGAAATTAAATAAAAGTGTTACTTTTCAGGATTCCAATTCAAAAATAGCAAACGCGTGGCAGTGCCATCATCAATATAAAATAATAATAATAATAATAGTAATAATAATAATAACAGTAATAATAATATTAACAATAATAATAATAATAATAATAACTAGAAAAAGTGCTCCTCGGAGCACAACTCTCCGCTGTTGGGAATGTTGGGAATGTTCTATCTGTATAAGTGTCCTATCCGTCCTGTCTATGTAAGTGTCCTATACGTCCTGTCTATGTAAGTGTCCTATACGTCCTGTCTATGTAAGTGTCCTATCCGTCCTGTCTGTGTAAGTGTCCTATCCAATTGTTACAGTATCCGCCATTTCTCAACCATTTCGTGATTGTTCCTGTCTTACCTCACTCTTACCAGACTTGTGTTGGGAATGTTCTAATTCTTATGTTCTAACTGTCCTATCCATCCTGTCTGTATAAGTGTCCGATCCGTCCCCTATCCGTCCTGTCTGTGTAAGTGTTCTATCCGTCCTGTCTGTATAAGTGTCCTATCCGTCCTGTCTGTATAAGTGTCCTATCCGTCCTGTCTGTATAAGTGTCCTATCCGTCCTGTCTGTGTACTGTAAGTGTCCTATCCGTCCTGTCTGTATAAGTGTCCTATCCGTCCTGTCTGTGTACTGTAAGTGTCCTATCCGTCTGTGTAAGTGTCATATCCCTCCTGTCTAGTGTCCTATCTGTCCTATTTGCCAATTATGTATCAGCCATGCAGCCATTTCGTGATGGTTCCTGTCTTACCTCACTTTGGCAGTGGCAAAGACACTGCCAAAGTGATGCCATGTATTTATACAATATTTCACCGTATTGTCACGTGTCACGTGAGGCTTGACCAATCGGTGTGTCATATTTAGAAAGTGAAAACAATACTCTCCTATGGAGAGTAATAAATAGGGACTATACTAGTTTAAATTAGGGCGGAAGTGACGTCACGGGGGACGGACGCAAACTGTTGAGGTGAACCATGGTAACAAGCTTGTGCCTCTCAACACACACACACACACACACACACACACACACACACACACACACACACACACACACACACACACACACACACACACACACACACACACACACACACACACACAGCTATAGGAGCCGACATGCATGCATTGAAGACAGAAGCTGTGATGAAGGTAGAAACAATGTATCAATAATAGAATGTTTTATCACGTTGCTATGGAGATACTGCTGCTTTAATGAGAGAGAGAGAGAGAGAGAGAGAGAGAGAGAGAGAGGAATTAATCTGTATTTCTGAGTGATGTGCGCGCTGCGTGCACGCTGTGTTTATATGTGAAATGAAATGAACTAGATGCGCGGACGCACTGTGCGTGCTTGCGGAAAACAGCGACGATTACTGTGAGAGCCGTGATTTGTGCTGAGAGAGAGAGAGAGAGAGAGAGAGAGAGAGAGAGAGAGAGAGAGAGAGAGAGAGAGAGAGAGAGCGAGAGCGAGAGCGAGAGAGAGAGGGCGAGAGCGAGAGCGAGAGAGAGAGAGAGAGAGAGAGAGAGAGAGAGAGTGAGTGAGAGACCTGCATCGCTCCATAACACTCTCTCTCTCAGACAGACAGAAGGATTATAATATATTCCTGCAACAAGCTGTAAAGATGACGCGGATCAGAGCGGATCCACTAGATCCCACAGACCCTTCAGATCCATCAGAACCGCGATGTGAAAACAACAGATCTGTAGATCTAACACCGTGCTGTGTTTCTGTGCTTTTACCTCGACAGATCTGAGCTCTTTTTTTTCTCCGTGTGTGTGTGTGTGTGTGTGCGTGCGCGCTCACCAAGCAGCGCACACGCATTCCGACACACACAGCCAGAGCCAGCCAGCCAGCCAGCCCACGCACGCACGCACGCGTACGGGCACGGATCCGTTCACAGCTTTACCAACAGCAGCCTCTGACACCCTCCTCCTCCTCCTCATCTTCATCATCTTCATGTGAAGATGGCGACCAGCGGTTCCTCCTCCTCCTCCTACCAGCACCAGTACTACAGCAGCCCCCCTGCTGGGCCCGGCGGCGGGGGGTCCGCGGGGACCGGGGGGTCCGCGGGGGGCATGGGAGGCAAGTACAACCCGGCCTCCTCCTCGTCATCATCCTCCTCCTCCTCATCCTCTGGAGGTGCTGGAGTATCATCCTCCTTCACCATGGAATACACCCAGGACCTCCACCTGAAGATGAGCAAGAAGATAGCACAGCTTACTAAGGTAATAACACCTTTAATATGTTATTATACATACACAGTTTACTAAGGTAATAACACTGTTATTACTATGTTATTATACATACACAGCTTACTAAGGTAATAACACTGTTATTACTATGTTATTATACATACACAGCTTACTAAGGTAATAACACTGTTATTACTATGTTATTATATATACACAGCTTACTAAGGTAATAACACTGTTATTACTATGTTATTATACACTGTATACACAGCTTACTAAGGTAATAACACTGTTATTACTATGTTATTATATATGCACAGCTTACTAAGGTAATAACACTGTTATTACTATGTTATTATATATACACAGTTTACTAAGGTAATAACACTGTTATTACTATGTTATTATATATACACAGCTTACTAAGGTAATAATACTGTTATTACTATGTTATTATATATACACAGCTTACTAAGGTAATAATACTGTTATTACTATGTTATTACATATACACAGCTTACTAAGGTAATAACACTGTTATTACTATGTTATTATATATACACAGCTTACTAAGGTAATAACACTGTTATTACTATGTTATTATATATACACAGCTTACTAAGGTAATAACACTGTTATTACTATGTTATTACATATACACAGCTTACTAAGGTAATAATACTGTTATTACTATGTTATTATATATACACAGCTTACTAAGGTAATAACACTGTTATTACTATGTTATTATATATACACAGCTTACTAAGGTAATAACATCTTTAATATGTTATTATATATACACAGCTTACTAAGGTAATAACACCTTTAATATGTTATTATATATACACAGCTTACTAAGGTAATAATACTGTTATTACTATGTTATTATATATACACAGTTTACTAAGGTAATAACATCTTTAATATGTTATTATATATACACAGCTTACTAAGGTAATAACACCTTTAATATGTTATTATATATACACAGCTTACTAAGGTAATAATACTGTTATTACTATGTTATTATATATACACAGTTTACTAAGGTAATAATACTGTTATTACTATGTTATTATATATACACAGTTTACTAAGGTAATAATACTGTTATTACTATGTTATTATACATACACAGTTTACTAAGGTAATAACACTGTTATTACTATGTTATTATATATACACAGCTTACTAAGGTAATAACACTGTTATTACTATGTTATTATATATACACAGCTTACTAAGGTAATAACACTGTTATTACTATGTTATTATATATACACAGCTTACTAAGGTAATAACACTGTTATTACTATGTTATTATATATACACAGCTTACTAAGGTAATAACACTGTTATTACTATGTTATTATATATACACAGCTTACTAAGGTAATAACACTGTTATTACTATGTTATTATATATACACAGCTTACTAAGGTAATAACACTGTTATTACTATGTTATTATATATACACAGTTTACTAAGGTAATAACACTGTTATTACTATGTTATTATATATACACAGCTTACTAAGGTAATAATACTGTTATTACTATGTTATTATATATACACAGCTTACTAAGGTAATAACACCTTTAATATGTTATTATATATACACAGTTTACTAAGGTAATAACACTGTTATTACTATGTTATTATATATACACAGTTTACTAAGGTAATAACATCTTTAATATGTTATTATATATACACAGTTTACTAAGGTAATAACACCTTTAATATGTTATTATATATACACAGCTTACTAAGGTAATAATACTGTTATTACTATGTTATTATATATACACAGCTTACTAAGGTAATAACACTGTTATTACTATGTTATTATATATACACAGTTTACTAAGGTAATAACACTGTTATTACTATGTTATTATACACTGTATACACAGCTTACTAAGGTAATAACATCTTTAATATGTTATTATATATACACAGCTTACTAAGGTAATAACATCTTTAATATGTTATTATATATACACAGCTTACTAAGGTAATAACACTGTTATTACTATGTTATTATATATACACAGCTTACTAAGGTAATAACACCTTTAATATGTTATTATATATACACAGCTTACTAAGGTAATAACACCTTTAATATGTTATTATATATACACAGCTTACTAAGGTAATAACACTGTTATTACTATGTTATTACATATACACAGCTTACTAAGGTAATAACATCTTTAATATGTTATTATATATACACAGCTTACTAAGGTAATAACACCTTTAATATGTTATTATATATACACAGCTTACTAAGGTAATAACACCTTTAATATGTTATTATATATACACAGCTTACTAAGGTAATAACACTGTTATTACTATGTTATTACATATACACAGCTTACTAAGGTAATAACATCTTTAATATGTTATTATATATACACAGCTTACTAAGGTAATAACACTGTTATTACTATGTTATTATACATACACAGTTTACTAAGGTAATAACACTGTTATTACTATGTTATTATATATACACAGCTTACTAAGGTAATAACACTGTTATTACTATGTTATTACATATACACAGCTTACTAAGGTAATAACACTGTTATTACTATGTTATTATACATACACAGTTTACTAAGGTAATAACACTGTTATTACTATGTTATTATATATACACAGCTTACTAAGGTAATAACACTGTTATTACTATGTTATTATATATACACAGCTTACTAAGGTAATAATACTGTTATTACTATGTTATTATATATACACAGCTTACTAAGGTAATAACACTGTTATTACTATGTTATTATACATACACAGCTTACTAAGGTAATAACACTGTTATTACTATGTTATTATATATACACAGCTTACTAAGGTAATAACACTGTTATTACTATGTTATTATACATACACAGCTTACTAAGGTAATAATACTGTTATTACTATGTTATTATATATACACAGCTTACTAAGGTAATAACACTGTTATTACTATGTTATTATATATACACAGTTTACTAAGGTAATAACACTGTTATTACTATGTTATTATACATACACAGCTTACTAAGGTAATAACACTGTTATTACTATGTTATTATATATACACAGTTTACTAAGGTAATAACACTGTTATTACTATGTTATTATACATACACAGCTTACTAAGGTAATAACACTGTTATTACTATGTTATTATACATACACAGCTTACTAAGGTAATAACACTGTTATTACTATGTTATTATACATACACAGCTTACTAAGGTAATAACACTGTTATTACTATGTTATTATATATGCACAGCTTACTAAGGTAATAACACTGTTATTACTATGTTATTATATATACACAGTTTACTAAGGTAATAACACTGTTATTACTATGTTATTATATATACACAGTTTACTAAGGTAATAACACTGTTATTACTATGTTATTATATATACACAGCTTACTAAGGTAATAACACTGTTATTACTATGTTATTATACACTGTATACACAGCTTACTAAGGTAATAACATCTTTAATATGTTATTATATATACACAGCTTACTAAGGTAATAACATCTTTAATATGTTATTATATATACACAGCTTACTAAGGTAATAACACTGTTATTACTATGTTATTATACACTGTATACACAGCTTACTAAGGTAATAACACTGTTATTACTATGTTATTATATATGCACAGCTTACTAAGGTAATAACACTGTTATTACTATGTTATTATATATACACAGTTTACTAAGGTAATAACACTGTTATTACTATGTTATTATATATACACAGTTTACTAAGGTAATAACACTGTTATTACTATGTTATTATATATACACAGCTTACTAAGGTAATAACACTGTTATTACTATGTTATTACATATACACAGCTTACTAAGGTAATAACACTGTTATTACTATGTTATTATACACTGTATACACAGCTTACTAAGGTAATAACATCTTTAATATGTTATTATATATACACAGCTTACTAAGGTAATAACATCTTTAATATGTTATTATATATACACAGCTTACTAAGGTAATAACACTGTTATTACTATGTTATTATATATACACAGCTTACTAAGGTAATAACACCTTTAATATGTTATTATATATACACAGCTTACTAAGGTAATAACACCTTTAATATGTTATTATATATACACAGCTTACTAAGGTAATAACACTGTTATTACTATGTTATTACATATACACAGCTTACTAAGGTAATAACATCTTTAATATGTTATTATATATACACAGCTTACTAAGGTAATAACATCTTTAATATGTTATTATATATACACAGCTTACTAAGGTAATAACACTGTTATTACTATGTTATTATACATACACAGTTTACTAAGGTAATAACACTGTTATTACTATGTTATTATATATACACAGCTTACTAAGGTAATAACACTGTTATTACTATGTTATTATATATACACAGCTTACTAAGGTAATAATACTGTTATTACTATGTTATTATACATACACAGCTTACTAAGGTAATAACACTGTTATTACTATGTTATTATATATACACAGCTTACTAAGGTAATAACACTGTTATTACTATGTTATTATATATACACAGCTTACTAAGGTAATAACACTGTTATTACTATGTTATTACATATACACAGCTTACTAAGGTAATAACACCTTTAATATGTTATTATACATACACAGCTTACTAAGGTAATAACACCTTTAATATGTTATTATATATACACAGCTTACTAAGGTAATAACACCTTTAATATGTTATTATATATAAACAGCTTACTAAGGTAATAACACCTTTAATATGTTATTATATATACACAGCTTACTAAGGTAATAACACTGTTATTACTATGTTATTATACATACACAGTTTACTAAGGTAATAACACTGTTATTACTATGTTATTATACATACACAGTTTACTAAGGTAATAACACTGTTATTACTATGTTATTATACATACACAGTTTACTAAGGTAATAACACATTAATTATTATTTATAATGTTATTATATATGCACAGCTTACCAAGATAAATATATATAACACAGTTATTATTATGTTTATAGTGTTATTATATGCACAGCTCACCAAGGTAAAACACAGTAAAATTGACACATCTATTTGGTTCCATTCTGAACACTTGTCAGAGTTAGATTTGACTGTATATGTACTATAGGCTAAGGTGACACGTTATTATTATTGTTATTGCTCTTAATATTATTATCATTATTAGTATATAGGCCTATATGCAGAGAGTCCAAAACACACATTAAAACATCACAGAATGATAACAGTGCACCCCTATATATGATTTATATTCATATGAACTGTCACTTCTTATATAGACTCAGTTTCAAAGGCTGATGCTGGGCCCTTGGATGGGACATGACACAGACTTTATGGTGGGGGTGCCGGACCCTTGACTTAAAGGAGTAGTTCATCCAAAAAAATGACGTATTTTCTATCAATTACACGCCCCATGAAGCCTCCAATTCATGGATTTTTGTTTTGTTTTAGTCGTATTCCTGAGACAATCATTTGATTACCGTCTCCTACCGGTTAATGTATTCAGTAGGAGACACAAAGGAGTCTCTTTGTGTCTCCTACCGGAAATACACACGGCCATCAAATTATTGTCTCCGGAAAGCAACTAAAACAAAAAATCTCTGTGAATCCATTCATGTAATTGATAGAAAATAAGTAATTGTTTGGGTGAATTACTCCTTTAACCCATTAAGACCTGAAGAAACATCTGTGTCATTTTTTAGATTTGAGCTAAAAAGCATTATTTTAAACTTTGGGCTATTCAAAAATAGCAGATCTACAAGCTCATAAAGTGCCGTGCTATGAGCTTGTAGATCTGCTATTTTTGAAAAAATCTTGAAAATGTGTGCAAATCTTTAAATATATATTGTTTTAAAGCAAACATTTTTAACTCAAATCTTTGCTTCTGGGGGGTCCCTGGAACAACATGTTTTGAGATGGGGGTCGGCGGCCAAATACATATACGTTTGGGGGTCCTTGAAATGGAGAGGTTTGAGCACCACTGATATAGAAACATAACGTTTTTTCAGAAAACTGTTGGGATTTAGGAGACAGAAGTGTGTGTGTGTGTGTGTGTGTGTGTGTGTGTGTGTGTGTGTGTGTGTGTGTGTGTGTGTGTGTGTGTGTGTGTGTGTGGGGAGTGTGTGCTGAAGCAGTTAACGAAGAGTAATGAAATCATTCAGAATGATTGAACATCATTTAGTTATTTATCAGATGAACTGATTCGCTAACAGAGCATCCTGACTCCTGACAGATTCCAGTCTTGGTGCCAGGTTTTAATTTTTTATCTAAAAGCAGTAAAATAGTTTCACTACGATGTGAAAGACCCTGTTTGCCTTAGTTATATTGAATCATTTGCAATGTCTATCTATCTATCTATCTATCTATCTATCTATCTATCTATCTATCTATCTATCTATCTATCTATCTATCTATCTATCTGTCTATCTATCTATCTATCTATCTATCTATCTATCTATCTATCTATCTAAGCGTCTCCTGGCGACAGCCTGTTGTAGATGGCTGGCTCCAGTGTTGCCAGATTCTGTGAGTGAAACAAGCGACCTGGTCTATGAAAACAAGCCCAAAAGAAGCGACCAGTTTCACCACTTGAGCCCTATTGCATCAGCTAGTCTTGAAACTAAGCCCAAATAAGCAACTGCGCTCCAGAAACAAGCCCAAACAAAAGCAACCCGCAACCGCAACTATGCGGGTATAACATTCAGGAGGTGTAGTTCAGACTCTATATAACATTCAGGAGGTGTAGTTCAGACTCTATATAACATTCAGGAGGTGTAGTTCAGACTCTATATAACATTCAGGAGGTGTGGTTCAGACTCTATATAACATTCAGGAGGTGTGGTTCCAGACTCTATATAACATTCAGGAGGTGTAGTTCAGACTCTATATAACATTCAGGAGGTGTAGTTCAGACTCTATATAACATTCAGGAGGTGTGGTTCCAGACTCTATATAACATTCAGGAGGTGTGGTTCCAGACTCTATATAACATTCAGGAGGTGTAGTTCAGACTCTATATAACATTCAGGAGGTGTAGTTCAGACTCTATATAACATTCAGGAGGTGTAGTTCAGACTCTATATAACATTCAGGAGGTGTAGTTCAGACTCTATATAACATTCAGGAGGTGTGGTTCCAGACTCTATATAACATTCAGGAGGTGTAGTTCAGACTCTATATAACATTCAGAAGGTGTAGTTCAGACTCTATATAACATTCAGGAGGTGTGGTTCCAGACTCTATATAACATTCAGGAGGTGTAGTTCAGACTCTATATAACATTCAGGAGGTGTAGTTCAGACTCTATATAACATTCAGGAGGTGTAGTTCAGACTCTATATAACATTCAGGAGGTGTAGTTCAGACTCTATATAACATTCAGGAGGTGTAGTTCAGACTCTATATAACATTCAGGAGGTGTAGTTCCAGAGAATATGTGTCTGTCTACACGAGACTAGTTTGACTGAGGTGAAAGTTAGCGAGACTCATTTACCATCCTGTTTTCAAAAGGCTGTCCTGTCATCAACTGTGAAACACAACACTCTGTCTGTCTGTCTGTCTGTCTGTCTGTCTGTCTGTCTGTCTGTCTGTCTGTCTGTCTGTCTGTCTGTCTGCCCCTCCCCTCCAGCTGTTCTCACCATGACTCCAGCTTTGATCTCCAACTGAATGACAGAGCTGCCACCGCACACACACACACACACACACACACACACACACACACACACACACACACACACACACACACACACACACACACACACACACACACACACACACACACACACACACACACACACACACTCCCCAGGTGGCTTGTTGAGAGCGTCTGTAACCCCCCCCCCCTCCCCCCTCACCGTAGTTGATGACAACTCACTACTTGACTGACAACTGCTGTTTGTAATGTGTGTGTGTGTGTGTGTGTGCGCGAGCGTGCGCGTACATACGCGCGTGTGCGTGAGAGAGAGAGCTGTCGCGCTGAAGGATCTTGTTTATTTTAACATACAGTATAATTAAATTAAATTAAAACTTGTATTCATTTATACTGACTTATCCAGATTTAAAGCTTTACCCCAGTGGCTCTCAATCTTTTTAATTTCAAGGTAAGGGTCCATTTGGTTCCATTTGTTACACACTCAGAGTTACAGACCTGTAAGGGTCCCAGACACCCCTGGGGGTCCCCAGAACCACTGCTCTAAAAGCAGTTTGAGTGGTCCTCAAAGTGTTGTCTGGGGACCCCCAGGGGTCCTTGAGGGGGTTCCATGTATGTATGTATTATATATATCAGCTATCTGTAAGTCGGCTATCTTGTGGGCTTGTAGATCTGCTATTTTCCCCCAAAAACCCTCAAAAACATTTGAAAAAAATTAAATAGTAATTCTTTAACATTTTAACAACACATATCTTGTATGGGGGTCCCCGGCACCCACACATTGTCAGATAGGGGGTCCTTGAAATGAACACGTTTGAGAAGCGCTCATATGAGGGATTTATCTGATTTGTGCAACATATGTTTTATAATTCATTCATTCATTCTTTCATAAGGTTTCTGGCTGTGGCTGTTCAGCTCAGAGATAAAGCAGGCTTTGGCTGTCATGGAAACTAGAACTATATAAATAATAATTCAGGCCATGGTATGAGGCAACGCACGCACACACACACACACACACACACACGCACGCACGCACGCACGCACGCACGCACGCACGCACGCACGCACGCACGCACGCACGCACGCACGCACGCACTCATGCACACACACACACACACACACACACACTTGAGCGTATCTGTAGATATGTTCTTCCATTTGTACACTCTCAGAGTTAACCCATGAAGACCTGAGGCAGCGTCTAAAAAAAATCAAAATCCTAAAAAAAAAATCGTAAAAAAATATAAAAAAATAATTTTCACGATTTTTCAAAAATAGCAGATCTACAAGCTCGTAGCGCGGCACTCGGTGCCGCGCTACGAGCTTGTAGATCTGCTATTTTTGAATAGCCAAAGACATCTAAAGTGACAGAGATGCGTTCCAGGTATCAATGTACACTAATTCAGAAAGTGTAGCAGTGAGAGAGAATGTGTGCGTGCGTGCGTGCGTGCGTGGTTGTGTGTGTGTGTGTGTGTGTGTGTGTGTGTAAAGTCCTGGTCGACACACCAACACCGCACAAACTGTTGCAAGCAGTCGGCCGACTCGTGCGTCAGAGGACATCAGATGAAACTAGTGCTCCTCGGAGCACAGGTCTCCGCCACGTCGGTTATTGTGGCCACCTGGTGGCGCTATAATAGGCCACTGTGAAAAGGATGGCATTTCTTCCTCGGGCTATAGTGGGAATGTGCGTGCGTTCATGATTTGAGGCATTTTGTTGCAAAAATGTGTTTTGGTAAATTAGACCTGCTGGTGGCGCTATAACAGGCCAATGTGAAAAGGGTGGCATTTCTTCCGCGGCCTATCCTGCAAACTTTGGAAGCCAACCTTAGCCAATCAGGATGGAATATGAAATACCGGACACATCCGTCTTGATCACATGGCTATAGAGATACTGTGTACCGATTTGCGTGATGTTTGGATAAAATCTGTAGGAGTACATGGGTTTTAAACAAATCGGCCTCCTGGTGGCGCTATAACAGGCCCATGTGAAAAATGTGGGGCAGAGGTTCTGAATTGGCATCCAGGGAGTGTGTGTGCACAGTTTCACAGCGACCGGGCCAACGGTGCTGGAGATTAGCTGGTAACGCACGGACAGGACAGGACAGGACACACGGACGGACGGACGGACGGACGGACAGGGGGTAAAACATACTCTCTCGCCATGCCTTTTGGCCTGGCGGAGACAATAACTCTCCACACCAGGAGGTGGCAGTAGTTTCCATTCCTCAGAGAACTGGAGGCTGAGAAAGCTTCGACCAAAACAAAAACAGATTATTTTCGTGCTAGTCGCACTCGTAGTCATTGTTGGCCAAGTTACTATTAAAAAGTAAGTTATAGCTGTAGTTACTGCTCTCCAAAAAGTAACTAATTACTTTACTTTAAAAAATAACCATGATAAAAATAAAGGTTTTCCTCTACCATCCCTGCAGTGGTAGAGAGATATTCTAACTCAGTGGTTCTCAAACCTTTTCATGTCAAGGACCCCCAAATTGACACTTATTAGCCCGTGGACCCCTATTTGAAAAGCTTCAGTCTCATAGTCAGGATACTGTGGCCCTGCGTTCACTGCTATTCTGCTGACTAGTTCCCTGAAGGCAACAGACTCAACCGTTGCGATGGGAAGCACGTCCTCAACGACATACCTGGGACCTCAATCTGTTTAGTTGAGTCTAGATGACATGCTGTGGCGATTTAAAATGAATAGTTTTTTGTCTGTTTAGATGGAGTAGCTCTATCTGGGTCACTGCCGGTGGTAGAGACGATGGGGTCTTTGGCGACTGGTTTTACAACCCCATGTACTTTAGTTAGGTGCTTCAGGGGATTAGCATTGCTGTTACTTATTGTGGACAATGTTTTCTGTCCTGCACACAGTTTACATTTGACTGCAATATTTTTAGCGTCCTTTATCCCCACGAATTCAAAATAAAGTGGCACAAAGAAAAAAGGCCCCGCTACCCCAAACATGGGTCCTGACCATAGACTGTATAAAAGAGATGGACAAAGCCACACCTCTGCTTTCTACAGACCGAAAATGAAGCCGATTGTTCAGCTGTTTCAAATCCGCCATCTTTCAATATGGCGTCATATCCTGCAGAATGCCACCAGACCATGATTGGTTGGGCAGCTTGTCGATCAAGAGCGGGTGCGGGGAATGAATGCTATTGGTTGTGTGGCTTGTCAATCAAATCATCCCGTCCCTCTTAGGGCATAACCTACTTTATCGTCACTTTTAAAATAAATAGGACCAGGGACGTGCACAGATAGACTCTAGGTGGTGCTAGAGCACCTGCCCTTTTGCCGTCTTGACCAGAAGTGCCCTTTTGAAAAAAAGAAAAACACATTTATTTATTTTTAGTTTACAGCAGTGGTCTTCAGCAGGGGGTCCGGGACCCCTAGGGGGTCCTCAGAGTTACTACAGGGGGTCCGCCAAATCTTTATGTGATATGATTTTTCTTTTCACCATAACCACTCGAAACCTAGCATCCCTTTTCTGAGGAGAACTTTAGCCAAAAATAGCCGATCTACAAGCTCACAACGCCTCGCGCTGCGAGGCGTTGTGGGCTTGTAGATCTGCTATTTTTGGCAAAGAGGTATAGGTGTAGAGGGAAAAAAGACCAGACCAAGTAAACAAAAAAAAGTATAATTTAATTGAGCACCTGCCCCTCAAAATGTCTGTGCACGCCACTGAATAGGACCCCAAATTTAGCAAAACTCATATCATGATGATTGAAAGAAGACTTTAAACTAGCGACTGGAAGCATATAGTATTTATGACGATGTTTATTAAGGTAAGAAAATCTATTCTAAAGTTTGTCAAAAACCCATCCGCTTGCGTTAAGATAATCTTTTTCTGACACCAGCAGGTGTGAAACAGTGAGACTACAGGCCATTCATATGAACTGCATCTTCCGTTTTGGAGTCACTGTAAAAATATCAGGCTGGCCTCTTGGTCCTGACCCACTGTTAGGGAAACAGTGCTCTAAAGAAAGCTCCTGATACCTCTGTCTGATTTCATTAAGATAACACACACACACACACACACACACACACACACACACACACACACACACACACACACACACACACACACACACACACACACACACACACACACACACACACACACACACACACACACACACACACAATAGATCAGCCTGAAGCATTTTCCAGCACAAATAAAGCTCTGATTGTGCTTGGTCACTCTGTATGCGCACACATGCACACGCACGCACGCACGCACGCACGCACGCACGCACGCACACACGCACGCACGCACGCACGCACGCACACAGTAAAATCGTCAGAGTACAAATGTTCAATGAACACTGAGGATGTGTGTGTGTGTGTGTGTGTGTGTGTGTGTGTGTGTGTGTGTGTGTGTGTGTGTGTGTGTGTGTGTGTGTGTGTGTGTGTGTGTGTGTGTGTGTGTGTGTGTGTGTGTGTGTGTGTGTGCAAGGTGTGTGTGTGTGTGTGCAAGGTGTGTGTCCTACGGTGTTTTGATGAATCATTGTGAGTTTGACCCTTAACGACCTCTCTGAAGCTGTGTTACTGGTGACACTAACTCATCTCCTGAACCCATAACCGCTCTATTATTTTGATATCCTACTATAATTCTAGTAACCTCTGTAGTGGTGAGGCTGCTACCCGGTTCTCCTCAGTGGCTGGACCAATTGCTCTGATTTTGCACACAGCCATTGACCATTACCATCTGAACTTAACTGTGAAGCCCGTTTTTCAATTTCATCAAATCTCAGCTTCTTATTAGCGTTTATGTGTGAAAGAATGTCGCCTCCCGGCTTGCCAGATCATGTGCGCATATCCCCCCACGGATGCGTCGACCGGGTATGGTCTAGTCTATATAAAACACATATTGTATGGTCTGGGATTTGATCTCCATATTTCACCTTTTCATTACATTTTCATGTTCCATCTTTCAAACATGTAATTATTGCGTTGGCTATTCAAAAATAGCAGATCTACAAGCTTGCAGCGCTTGTAGATCTGCTATTTTTGGCACATTTTTGAATTTTTTTAAAAGTGTTTTTTAACATTTTCGGCATCAGTTCTTAATGGGTTAAGAAAAAGTGAAAAGATAGTATCAAAAATAGCCGATCTATGTAGATGTACAAGCTCATAGCCGATCAGAATGCACCCTTATGGGTCCACTTAACACCCTTATGGGTCTATGTATCTCAGGGTGTAATTAACACCCTTATGGGTCTATGTATCTCAGGGTGTAATTAACACCCTTATGGGTCCACTCAGAGTGTAATTAACACTGAGGATTTGTCAGTGAGAGCAGAATGAGGTCACTGCTAATCCTCTCTCTACTAGCCAACAGTGCTAACTGCTAGCACACGCTCTCTCTGTGTGTGTGGGGGTGCTCCTTCCATTCCGACATCTCACCACTCCGACTAGTGGCTTCCGCGTGCGGTTAAGGTTAGGGTTAGGGTTAGGTATAGGGTTCGTCAACGTCGGAAAGGCGACATGTCGGAAAGGAGAAATGCACCCGTGTGTGTGTGTGTGTGTGTGTGTGTGTGTGTGTGTGTGCGTGCGTGCGCGGCTACGCACGCTTGCGTGTCGCACAGGCAGGTGATGTAGTAGCCTCATTCATCACCCTTGGACAGCACACGCACACGCGCACACGCACACACGCGTACACACACACACACGCACGCACGCACGCACGCACATACACACACACACACACACTGATTTTTTTCCCTCAGTCTCTTGGTGAACCTCTTGTCCTACGTTTAGTCTTTATTTTAAGATTGTTTTGCAGTATGGTGCCTGACGATCATGCAGTGTTTTGCTTTTTATGATGTACTAGACCATACCCGGTCGACGCATCCGTGGGGGGTTATGCGCACATGATCTGGCAACCCGGGAGGCAGTTCGTCCCATAGCTGGGCAGCCCCGTAACCATGGCGACAGTGTTTGACACAAAAACGCTAATAAGAAGCTGAGATTTGATGAAATTGAAAAACGGGCTTCACAGTAAAGTTCAGATGGTAATGGTCAATGGCTGTGTGCAAAATCAGAGCAATTGCTCCAGCCACTGAGGAGAACCGGGTAGCTTCACCTACTCACTCACTCACTCACTCACTCACCACTACAGACGGACAGAGGTTACTAGAATTATAGCAGGATGTATTACCATGCTCATGTCATGTTTTTAGTCTGTGTAGTATTTATGTGTGCTCTCTGTGTGCAAAGCAAATTCCCGTAAGGGTAATAAAGGTTTCATTCATTCATTCATTCATTATCACTGCAGACTGTGTTTATAAGGATTCCATCTCTTTCTGCATGCAGTCGGTACAGAACGCTGCCAGACTCGTTGCTAGGACTAGGAGATCAGATCAGAGCTCATAACCGCGGTACTGGCTGCCACTAACGTTTAGATTAGATTGACTGTGAGGTCAGCTGCTGCTGCGCTGTGTCAGTCACTGACTGTCAGGGACGTGCACAGATAGACTCTAGGTGGTGCTAGAGCACCTGCCCTTTGCCCTCTTGACCAGAAGTGCCGTTTTGAAAAAAAGGGGAAAAAAAGGTTTTTTTTTTACCAGTTTACAGCAGGGGTCTTCAACAGGGGGTCCGGGACCCCTAGGGGGTCCTCAGAGTTACTACAGGGGGTCCGCCAAATCTTTATGTGATATGATTTTTCTTTTTACCATAACCACTCGAAACCTAGCATCCCTTTTCTGAGGAGAACTTTAGCCAAACAAGAATGACAAGTCATAATAAAGCCGCATGCGGCAGGCTTTTTTGGCCCCAATCTTGTCAACAACACAACATTTAACTATAAAGAAATGAAGATGACAAAAGACAGCTAATGGTTGTCAGGTGATGGACAATTAACACGTTGCAGAATGAATGAAAGATGCAATCAGAGTGATGCACAGCGAGCCACACAGTATAGGCAAAATAATAATAGTATTCAAATAGTAGCTTTAAGGCTACTAATCATTTATAGAGTTCTCAACGGGCCTGAAAATGAAGGCTCGGCCCTAACTGGGCCCGACTGGGCCGGCCCGGGGCTCGGCCCGAACCCGACTATTGCCATCATGTTAGGCCCAAAACCCGAAAAAAAAGAAAAGAAGATTTTCGATTTTTTGTTTTATTAAATATCTTTAATATTATTATTCTGTTCTGAATATATATTTATCTATTATGAAGATGGCGCTGACGGCAGCGGACATTAACTTACACTGTGCTTACACTGTGCTGATTTAAATGAAGTTAAATCCTTATCTTGCTCACACACCTCTGTGCAATGAGATGCATCGTCTGCATTTCTCTGCCTCTCTCGACCGAGTCTTTGTCTCCCCCCTCCCCCCCCCTGACTGTTTGAGACCGACTCGAGACTGTTGTTAACCTATTAGCTTAAGTTTACACGCGTTGGGTGAACACTTTTATAATACTGAACTAAACGCGGGTGGATTACATTGTATTGTGAAAATTAGAAAGCACCGTTTCTGCCACTTGTGTAACCTAACAAAACACGACGGCATAGAGCACGCCGGTCAGTTATCGTAACTCACAAAAACACATTGAACAGCCTGTTATACCTTCAAATTAAAACCATCTGAAAACGTCAACAACGACACATGTGTACTGTACTGCGTGTATGCACGTTCTCGCGCGTGGCTTGCTATATATGGAAAACCCGCTCCTGCGTTCTTCAATTGATTTCTGAACGAACCTGACCACTGAATGTACACTATTGTTGAAGGCTGGTGTACTGTAGACCGAAATTGCCGTGGGTTTTTGTATTAAAAGGGCCCTTGATATGGATGCATCATGCGGTAGGCAGTAGCCCTGAAACATGAATGTGAACCATGGCTACATATGCGGCAATGGATTACAAGAACGCTCGTCCCCAAACACACTCGCCCGGGTCTAATCCAGCGGCCTCTGTCCGCGAAATGAATGGGGGTGAGTGTGTTTTGGGGCGAGTGTTCTGTTTACCTCGCCCAGAATCGCTTTTTTTTTAACTCTCTCTCACATGGTTAATACATTTGATTTTGGGATGTACAATACATGAAAATTACGGGATTAATAACGCAACTTGCGTTGAGAACTAATGGAGAGTGGACATTACCGCGTTTGGCTAAAAACAGTTAGTAACATCATACAAGCATACAAGCTAACTATTAGCCAAATTCGGCTAGCGCTCAGACGAATCCACTGAGAGAGGCGTGTCTAGTCCCATAGCTTGGGAGGACGAGGGCGCCCGTTCAGAGTATGTGAAAGTATCCCATTGGCTTAAACGACAGCCAATCACGCAAAAAAAGTGTCGCAAACATGAATACATGTCGGAAATCTGTCGGGTCAGAGTCAGACTGAATATAGAGCCGCTATGCTTTTCAGCATGCGGCTAAAAATAGCCGATCTACAAGCCCACAACGCCTCGCAGCGCGAGGCGTTGTGGGCTTGTAGATCTGCTATTTTTGGCAAAGAGGTATAGGTGTAGAGGGGAAAAAAGAGCAGACCAAGTAAACAAAAAAGTATAATTTACTTGAGCACCTGCCCCTCAAAATGTCTGTGCACGCCACTGCTGACTGTTCACGTTACTATTTTACCTGCTTTTCATAAACTTTTACTAACACTAACTTTACAAAGATGT